>NW_027491731.1:0-297500 GCF_021521415.1 Bidens hawaiensis
CCCCGTCGGCTTCTTCCACGCGCTTTCGAAATTCTTCTCATTGCCGTAAAGTCCCTCCTTTTCCAATTGTTCCTCTTTCAACGCCTCACGTTGAGCGACTCGAATCAGGTCTGAAAGGTTCGACCGGACTATCATCCCCAGTGCTCACACTCGTAATGGCTTAACCCGATCTTTCCTACTCAAGGCATCGGCTACGACGTTAGCCTTGCCGGGGTGATAACGGATGTCACAGTCATAATCGCTTAACAACTCGACCCATCTTCGTTGCCTCATATTCAGTTCTTTCTGATCGAATATGTGTTGCAAACTTTTATGATCGGTGAAGATGGTACACTTCGTACCGTAGAGATAATGTCTCCAGATTTTAAGTGCGAAGATAACTGCTCCCAGTTCTAAGTCGTGAGTAGTGTAATTTTTTCTCGTGTACTTTTAACTGTCGGGAAGCATAGGCTATAACCTTATTATTCTGCATCAACACGCATCCTAACCCTCTACGCGACGCGTCACAATACGCGACAAAACCATCGTCTCCATCGGAAGACTTAAAATCGGCGCTTGGCACAATTTTTGCTTTAACGTTTGAAACGCCGTTTCCTGCTCTTCTCCCCACTCATACTTTCGATCCTTTTGAGTCAGGAGAGTTAAAGGTTGGGCGATGCTGGAAAAGTTCTCTATAAATCGACGATAATATCCAGCTAAGCCTAAGAATTGGCGGATTTTCTTTGGCGATTTAGGCGCTTGCCAATTCTTAATTGCTTCAACCTTACTCGGATCAACGTGTATTCCTTGATGGTTTACAACGTGACCGAGGAATTGCACTTCTTGTAACCAGAAGTTACACTTGGAGAATTTTGCATACAACTTCTCCTTCTTCAAAAGCTCTAAAATTATTCTTAAGTGTTGCTCGTGCTCTTCTTTACTTTTCGAGTAGATCATTATATCGTCAACAAACACAATGACGAATTTGTCGAGGTAAGGTTTACAGACTCGATTCATGAGGTCCATGAACACTGCCGGCGCATTTGTTAGCCCGAAAGGCATAACTAAGAACTCGTAATGGCCGTAGCGAGTCCGGAATGCGGGTTTTTGGGATATATTCTTCCTGAATTCTAACCTGATGGTATCCCGATCGAAGATCGATTTTTGAGAAATAGCTCGCACCTTGCAGCGGGTCAAACAGGATCATCAATTCGGGGAAGAGGGTACATATTTTTGATTGTTAACTTGTTCAACTCCATGTAATCAATGCACATTCTAAGGCTCCCGTCCTTCTTTTTCACGAATAATACAGGTGCACCCCACGGGGAATGACTAGGACGTATAAATCCTTTATCCAACAATTCTTGCAACTGATTGGATAATTCTTGCATCTCGGACGGTGCAAGTCGGTAGGGTGCTTTAGCAACAGGGCCAGCTTGAGGTATTAAATCGATTCTGAATTCGACCTGTCGGGTTGGCGGTAATCCAGGAAGTTCTTCTGGGAAAACTTGTGGAAATTCGCGTACCACCGGGATATCTTCCACCCGTTTCTCCTCAGAATCAGTGGCCGTCAAGCTCGCTAGATACGCCACGCATCCCTGCGTATATATTTTAGCACCTTGAGGTGGGATATAAATGGTATCATTGTGCCCGACTTCTCTCCTTGCACTAACACCTCTTCGTCATCCGACACCCGGATCTTGACGATTTTCTTTTCACAGTTTATTTCCACTTTGTTACGTGCTAACCAATCCATTCCCACTATTACGTCAGAACTACCTAATTCTACCGGTAATAAGTCAATCAGGAAGGATTGATCGTTCAGAATAAAAGGGCAATTCCGAACTATCTGATTAACTATCATGGTTTTACCGTTAGCGACTTCTACGGTATAAGGTTCTATGGTTTCACTAATCGGAAGGTTTGCTATTGATAGAAACTTAACGGAGACAAAACTTCTATCGGCGCCCGTATCAAATAATACAGAAGCGTAATGATCAGAGACGAGGAATGTACCTGTCACTACGCTGGGGTCCTGGCGTGATTCGTTCGCCCCCATCACAAATGCTCGGCCTCTCGCCGGATTGGACAACGATGCTTGACCCACGGTTTGCCTCCCATTTCCTCCCTGGTTCAGTTTCGGGCAGTATCTCTTGAAGTGATCAGTGCTGCCGCATTCAAAGCAAGCACGGCTGGTGGTCATCATTTGGTTTCCTTGTGGGTTTTGTTTTCGGGCTGGTTGGGTCCTATGTGGCTGCGCACGGATAGGTTGCGGTTGTCGGTTCAGATTGTTCAGGTTTGTACTACAACTCGGTGCGTAGTGCTCATTCATGCCACACCGGTGGCATACTACCCCCTGCACTCGCCACCATGCTGGTAACCACATTTCCCACACTTAGGGAACGTCCCTTTCTGCGATTCCTGCCTTCCGCCTGAACTAGTCATGGCGTAGTTCTGGGCAGCGGGCCGAGCACGTTTATTTTGCTGCTTCTCCTGGATCCTATTGTCATTCGTACCTCGCTTTCCCCCAGTAGACTCTCCTGCCACCTTCAGTGACCCACTCCTCACGAAATCGTATGTGACGATACCAGCTTGCGTCACCGCACCCTCAAACGTCTTGTGTCCCCCAGAGTTGACTATACTCCTTACTACTGGAGTTAGTCCCCATATATAACGCTCAACCCTCTTTGGCTCTGGGGTGACCAACCATGGCACCAATCGCGATAATTCATTAAATCGGTTAGTATAACCCAAGTGGTCTGCCCCCTGCATCTCCAGGTTCCACAACTCGTTTTCTAACTTCTGCATTTCGTTTTTGGGCAGAAATGTTCCAGTACAAGGGCCTTGAGCTCTGCCCAGGTCATGCGGTTTGTCGCTGCCTGACCGCGAGTTTGCACTACTGTGTTCCACCATGTCAAGACATGGTCCGTGAACGTGCAGGTAGCATACTTAACAACGTAATCCTCAGGGCAGTTGCTGATGTTCACAACAGACTCTATTTTCTCAATCCACTTAACCAACCCATTTGGTCCCTCAGTCCCGCTAAATTCTAGGGCTTGCACAACATAAAATCTTTGATTGAACATCCCTTTGTTGCAGGAGTCGGTTCAGTGCGATTCGTTTCTACACTAGGTATAGGGCCATTACTGTCTGTAACGACCACCCTAGGCGGTGCGTCATTACTCGGAATCGGGTTACCGTTCGGTAGAGGATTAACATTTTGTTCCCCCTCATTATTGGTGGTCGTTTGATTGCTCGCAGGGCCTGGATTGGTCGTATTGTTAATACTGGCGGCGATGCGCGATACTATATCCGGTATCGCCGCCTCTAACTGTCGAGCAATCAGACGGTCCACATCCACTTCTGACATTCGAGCTGACCGTTTTGGCGCCATTCTACACAACATTAAGAAAAATACATATAATTAATACAAATTCCAGTCTCGATACACAACACACATTCCATTCATTAATAAACATCAGTACATATTACATAAACATCAGTTCACATTACATTCCTACCATCATCACATAGATTAAGTTTTCATACATCAGTCCTACATCGGCATCATTTCGACATAACCCGCTATGGGTCAGTGCTTGAATGATACATCAAAAGTATCTACAATGATATCCACAAAAAAGGCCCCCCATGGGCTAGTGGCTGTACTATAACTACCCAAGATTCACTCTATGTTAGCATCGCCACTAACTGCTTACACAGAGTATCAAAAAGCGGACCCTGACTACTACCACCCTAACATAACTAAACATGGTGGTACACCAACCACACCAACACTGCCACCATCGCCACCAACACCACCAGCAAACCCCGGATCCGTGTCTCCATCCGATCAATCATCCACTGGGAGTATGCGCCCTCCCTCCTCAGCTGGCCAATCGCGTACTGGCTGTCCAGTACGCAGTCCGCCAAGTGTCTCCTCCTCTGGATCCCCACCGTCAAGGCGATGGTGTGCTCAACGACCTTCTCGTGGAGCACTCGGAGCCATGCAGCCTCGGAGGAGGGACGCTCATCCCTCTCCAGCCTAGGGTTACCCCACACGGGTGGAGGCACAGGCTCAGGCTGGGGGCGGGAGGACTCGCCCCTGTGGAAAGTAGGTCTGGGTGGGGTAGAGGTAGGTGGGACATAGGGGACACTGATCCGCGCCGTGAGGCGGGGTCCGGGTCAGGGAGGGGTAGGGGTGGCCTGTGGTGCGGGTGGGGTGGGGGATCTGGCAACCCTAGTAGGGGAGGACAGGCTAGCACTCCTACGGCTAGTCTCACTAGGCTCAGTGCTGGATGCTAGGCGTAAGCTCCTAGAGTTCCCGGAACTGACCTCCTCCGGGTCCTCCTCCACTGACAGACTTCGTGATCTCGACATCCCTACCTGTACACAAGTTAGCAAACATATAGTTTCTTCCATAATGTAAATCATGATTAATATGCACATACTTATACAACTTGTCACATAAAAATATTATCATATACTTACACATATGTTGCCGATTTTACCTATTAATGTTCCCCGTGACTTCCCCTGAATTCCCCCGTGTGGACAAGTCTGTTATTATGTTCCGGACCATAATAACTCACTTGTCCATCCAAGTTCATTCAGATCTCGTCACTATAAATTATTAGTTGATATTCAGATCCTATAATACTTGAGCTACTGGTTATATTTAGGTATCTTTTAAAGACATCCTTATTCTTTATAACCAACGGCTCTGATACCAAGTTCTGTAACACCCCGTAACCGCAGCGGAAACGTAAACGGGATGCAACAGACACGTCTGATATCAACAGCATTGCTTATAAGAAAACACCACTACATTAATTCACACCATATTACATTGTTCTGAGTTTAGTTACCGTCTAGGCGTTAGCACGTAAGTTTTACCAACATTACATTAACATATTTAAAACAAAAAGATCATTAAGCTTCCACAAAAAGCACGCATCGGCAAGCATGTAGCAATTATTCCAGTTTGGGAGTACCTAGAAAGCATGTAAAGAAAACGGGTCAACTACGAATAGTTGGTGAGTTTCACTAATTTAAATAAACAGTGATAAATCATTATCATAATCATATATTAGCGATGTAATTATGCTGAGCCCACAAGTGAAACCTCTGACTATCCACATACAACCCCGTGGCATACTCCTCCCACGGACCTGCCCCAAACCGCTATGCCTAACATTACATAGCAAAAATGTATAACAACAAAATAGACATGTGCAACTGGCTGGGAAACATCAGCAAATCCATGCCGGACCAGTTGAGTTTGTCAGACCAATAGTACTATTCACACTCTACCGGCTTTTAGCTAATCACTCGTGTTGCGGGGCCTTACAATGTTAGTAACTCAGACAATTACCATCTTAGTACATTTCCGTACGATTCCTGTACAATAAAATATATATAAATACACGCAAATCCATGCGTTCAGTATGTACTTAAACATTTCAATAGTAACATGCTTTCCGCCCCGGGAAAATATTTAAAAACAATTCAGAAAAAGGGGCTCGTGAAACTCACCTTATCGTAAACAACCAGGTAACACAGTACGAAAGCTTTTAATCTGGATCTGTAATACGATCCCTAAGTTCGTTACTATACAATCACTATTAATATAACTTTAACCGTGTTAACCGGTACTTCTGGGGACACTGTTAACCCAGTACTGTACCCGTTCCGGGGGCAATGTTAACCCAGAAACACTTCTCCGGACTCAGATTGTGATATCGTTTAGAGTTCAATAGTTAAAATTACTATTAATTCGTTTTCCCCCGTTTTGCGTGCCTAGCACGGTTATCCGTTTTTACGTTTCAAAAATGAGTTTGGTCACACACGACCCGAAAATAGTTGTTGACTGACAATTTAATTAAAGTTGTGAAATTTGAGCTCGGTTTAGACGCCCCGATTGGCCGTGGGACCCGTTTCCGTCTTTAATGTACCGGAAACTGTTAAATCGGATAAAATTACCCAAAGCATCCGAATTATTTTCGGATGATTTATTTTTACTTGTTTAACTCAATTATATGAAAATAGTTCATTTTTAGGGTTTTTATACACCAGTCAGCTCGTTTAGGCGAACTTTACCGGTTTACGCGTTTTAAACTTTAAAAGTTTGTTTCTATTTTCTTTTTAGCACAAAAAATTATCCGTTTATTCTCGGATCTTGAAATTTTGCAAAATCAATTTTTGACAGTGGGAAATTTTATAAAAATATTTCCAGAATTAATTTTTATATTTAAAATTTATTTATCTATTTTTAAACACCATTTAAACACTAAATATGTCGTAAATACCAAACGACCTTAGAAAAATCCCAAATTTTTCCTGGATGACCCCTACCATCCACATAGTCCCCTGTAATTTTTTCAGAACCAAAATCTCTTTTTACATGCCATTTTCACTAAAACCGAGCTAGAAAACCCTAGAACTCGTTTAACCGAAAAGCCTACTTAGACTTCTCCAACGGACCTAAAATTTTGTGTGTGACTTTTAAATGTTATAAAAAGCTTATCTGGAATTTTCCATAATTTTTCATTATATTTAACTATTTTTCACCATTTTTAGCCAAAACCGAGCATTAAATTCACCAAATATTCATCCTTTGTCCAAAAATTACCAAAATTTTACAGATCTCATATTTTCATGTGTAGATCATCTCTGTGAAATTTCGTATCCTAACTCTAAAGGTACCACAATCTGTCCAAAAACACTCATAACCGAACATAAACCGAACTACCTTGTGTTTTTAGCTTCAAATCGCAAGGATCTCACTTTCTAGCCTTTGTTAACAACTAGATACAACACCTACAAGCACAATATCACCACACCAAGCAAGTTACATCCACAATCAAGCCATTTCTTTCATGGGTTCGGTTATGATTTAAAAACAAAGATTTAAACCGTAAAAATTCGTTTTTGGTTCGTTTAACTCCTTTCTTGGACCAAGATCCCTTGTATAACCCATATACATCACTTGATCATGCAAGAATCGGTTTTCATCTTTGAAACCTCATTTTCTTGCAACTAAACTCAAGAAACGAAGATGAAAACGTAAATAACTCGATCTTTACCTCGTTGCTCTTGCTACAAACCTCGGTTTTTAGTTCATGGAGTTGAGAGAAAATGAAGATTGTTGAATGTGGTTTTTAAAAAAAAATAACAAAGGCAAAGGGGTATAACCCCTTGCCGATCGGAATGAGGGGGGAGGTGGGGTGGGGCCCACCTTTCCATTCTTAGCCACATGTTTGGATTTCGGAAATCCGGATAATGTTTTGGATAATCTGGTTCAGTTCGTTTTTCGGTTAAATGTTTAATTTAACTTAAAACGAGGCTAAAACGGTCGTTTTCGGCTTAAAAATGAAATTTATTTAAAACCAATTTAAAAACTTTAAAAACTTAAACCATGACTTTCATTAACTTAAAACATCATATTATTAATAATTGCGCATCTTTTTCGGCTTGATCGATCGTCTCTTGCTCGGTTTGGTATTAAAGGTTTCGTTTAACGTACCGACGTATTATTAAATCGAAAATTCTTTTTCTGTGCTTTAATTCACTTATCCCGAAGCTTTAATACTTCGTAAACATCACTAAATATCATATATCTCGTCTATAATGTTTCCTCGATTCGTTCGGGCTTCAATAACCGTTAATCGGTTAATCGTATTTCCAATACGATTAACTGTATAATCGAGTATAATCCGTACTGTGAATCATACATACTCATATAAACACATTATAATTCACATATTCATTATTAAATAACACATAAATAGTATATACCGGCTAGGGTATACCTGAATTTGCCGGAATCGTTACACTTTGTACTCTAGGAAGGTTGTTTGGAGACACTGTTGTTCGGGCACACTTTGTATTCTTAGGAAGGTTGTTCGGGCACACTTTGCATCAAAGTATGCTTGATTGAATGTGTTACTTATTCTGATAGGGTTTATGCTAGATTAAGCCTTTTAATTTAAATTTGAAAAATGTATATGGGTATCTTAATTGATTCCTAGCAAAGATGCTTATTTGATATTTTATACTTGATTATTTATCTTGTGATTGGGTTCTCAAGAGATCTGGTATTTCGGGTAAGCTTTCTTCATTATCACTTGACTTTAAATTATTTATCTTGACCGAGAAAGCTTAGTAAGTGGAAGGTACCGGGCAAACCTTGTCAATTTCATACCGGGCAAGGTTTGACACTTGAACTTTATCTGATAAAATTTAAATGGATAAGTTTTAAATGTTTGACAGCTAAATAACTCACTACACGACAAAATGCATTTAAAACCCACTTTCAAAAGGTATATAAGAGGGAGTGAGAGATATTTTTCAACATTATTTTCCCTCTCTCTCTCTCCATCCACTGCTTACTCTAAGAAAGCCTAACCGACTCATCGCATTCGCTTTAATCCAAACCCTAACTTTACCAGCCCTCTAATTCTGACTCGGTAAGCATTAATAATATGTTTTCCGATCACGATTAGATGATTATGAACTTTGATTATGTACTTTAGCTAACTCTCTGTTTTGTGTGTAGGTTTTAAATTTGTCGAAGAACAGGTTCTTAATGAAATTTCTATCCTTTCTTCTTCAATTTTATACCTTGAAATTGCTTAAAGTGATGAAATTTATGACTAATTTTACTTTGAATATGTTTGATTGTGATTTTCATACATGGCAGACGAAGAAGTTCCGAGATATTTCTTTGAGCAAAAGCACAACATGTGCGCTCTTTTGCAAGTCACACCCAAGAATGAAGATGTTGCCACAATTATACAGTGGTTGCAACGATTGAATATCCGGTTCGCTCTAACTGAGAATCCTGTTATATACCGGAACCATTTGTTAGACTTTTGCAACTCAACAACGTTGATGGAAGATGTGAATGGCTGATGGATCGAAACCACAGTTGCTAATCAAGAAGTACGGGTGGATGAGGCTGTAATTCGTAGATGTTTACAGTTGAACGACAGTAACTCTAGTCCTATCCATCTTACAACTGCTCAACTATACAAGATATTTGTCATGTGTATGGGTTATCAAGGGAATACAAAGGATGGACAATTCCAAAAGGGCATGTTCCTTACCCTGTACAGATTTTTGATTCATCATATCATACAGGGGTTTGCACCGAGGAAAGGGTCGTGGACCCTCATGAGCAGAGACTTGGCAAATGCCACTGTTGCAGTCTTATTTAGCTATCCTTTCAAATTTTCACGAATGATATTTGAAGGATTAGTGCAAAATCTGGAGAAACCAATCAAGCAGAAGTTTCTGGCCTACTCGAGATTCCTACAAATAATTTTTAATCAAGAGTTGGAGAACTTACAAACTACAGGAATCACTCATATCCTGCAAAATCCAGATACATTTAAGAGAATAGAAAATCAGGTTAGCACTAGCAAATTTGATCCAGAGCAGGTGTTTGAGGAGCTACCATGGTTATTGATTGATGATATTATGATACCTCAATTGAATGTGTTATTGTCTGAGGATGAGGATGTGCAAGGAGGTGATGAGGATGAGAATAGTGATGGAGATGATGGAGATGATGGAGATGATGGTAATGATGCAGGAGATAATGCTGGAGATGATGACATTGGTAATGAAGGGAATGCGGCTGAAGGTGATGCTGCCTTTAATGAGAATGTACAATCTCAGGGGAGGAACAACCTATACCAATACCACCTTTATCTCCACAACCACAAGAACACACCACCCAATCCCCAAGCCAAACCTTAACCTAGAGCCAGCCTGAAACATCAACACAAACATCCCCACCACCACAAACACCACTAACTAACAACCCAATACACACAGATACATTCATTCCTATCCCACCCCATACTCAATCACCACCCCAACCAATTCCAACAACCCAGACTACCCCTATCCATACCCAAACCATACCTCAAACCAGTTCCCAATCACTACCTCAAACCACAACTCAAACCCCACGTGAATCACAAACACTAATTCCGAACATCAACCCACTACCATCAACCAGTGAAAACATTTTTGAAGATGCCAACCCAATAAACCCTCAAACCACTAATCAAGACCAATCTGTACCTTAACCTTTCTCTACCTCACCACCAATAACCCCTCCTGCTGGAAACTTTCTATTTCAAAGAAACTTAGATTTAATGATGGAGAATGCAAGGTTGACGGAGAGAAATGAGGAGGTAACCAAGGAGAATGTGCTGCTACTAGATAAGTTGGCCCGGGCAATGATGAAAATTCAAACCCTGGAGCAGGAGGTTGAGAATACCTCAGCTGCCCCAAAACAGGGGGAGAATATTATTGTGCCAACTGATGTTGAGGTTAATATAAATGATGTAGTGATAGAGGAGGTTGGTGATAGAAATGTTGATGGGTTGACATGCATTTTGAATGCTTATGATGATGATGAGGAGAGTGAAGAAAGGAGGATGGAGGATGTTGAGTATGAAGCAGATTCATCTTATAAAGAAGAACAAAACTATGATGTAAATGATGAAGTGATGAATGTTGTATGGAGTGATGAGGATAATTAGGAGGTGAGAGATGAAGAGGAGACAGGGTAAGGAATTGAAAAGTTGAATGATGAAGAGAATGTGGCTATAACCGATGAGGCCACTGATGCTTTGACTAACATTCAGACTAAAGCTCAAAATGAGGTAATAAATGAAGAGAATGATGCTACTGAGGAGCTTATACCTACTGAAATTGAACAACCTGAAAGCTCCAAGAGGGTAGAAAATGATCTAGAGTTGGAAGCACTAGAAAAATAAATTGATGATTATCAACAATCTGAGAATGAAGAAGATGTACAGAGGAGATTGGATAAAGGAAAGGCCAAAGTCTTTGAAGAAGAACCTGTTAAGGCAAATCTTGTGAAAGAAGGCTTGATGAATGAAAAGGAAGAAGCTTCTGCTGCTGCAAGAAGAGAATTTGAAAATATTCTAAGAGAAACAAGGGAGAGGGAAATACTAGCCAAAACCTTGACTCCTGAGGAGCTAGCAGAGCAGGAAGCATTGATCAATCAAGCCAATATTACTAACATAATCAATGATGAAGAGGCTGATGATCAAGATGTTATTGAAGCTTTGATCAAACTGAAAAGAGTTGAGGAAGTGGACAACTCTTTGGCCATGGTGGTAAGTATGTTTCAACCTCAAAGTCAACCAGAAAAGGAATCAACTGAAACTACTGAGCCAACCAATGTGAATATGGAACTGAATGTGGACGAAGAGATTGGTGAATCTATTGCCTCAATGGCTGCCAAGAAATGGGCTGAACAAATTAAGGATGATATCAGACAGAACCCAAGTGAATGGGAATGTATGGATGATCCCAAATATGGAAAGAAATATTCAAGAAAGAGGGATAAACCTGAATCATTTGAACCAGTTGAAAGAGACGAGCCTGCCAAAAAGGGGAAGTGGGATAATAAGAACAAATACTTTGTAGATACCCCTGATGAGCAAGGAAGTCCTATTAGGGCAGTTCCTTTGAAAACATTGAAGCCTGGTGAATTTGTTGGAGTGCCTAATTTACCAATCCATGAAGATCCAACTCCAGATGAACCTAAGATTGATGCAGTGAATGAAACAACTGAGGAGGAGGATGATTATGATGAAGATGAAACTGATAATGATGATGAAGATGATAAGGGAAAGGGTACTGACACTGCTAATGTTATGTCCCCACAAGTTACATTGACTGATGAACAAAGGGCAAACATTAAGAAAAGTATGTTGGATGCAAAGAAGAAAGATCCATTGGTTATGAAACTGATGTGTTATGGGATAAGCTTTGAAACCTTAGCTGATTTGAATGATGATCAATTGCAGAAAAGGTTGGATAAAGAGAGATATGAAATCAAGAGGAGAATGGAACAAAAGAACAGAGATGCCCAAAAATACATAGAATACTTAAGAAAACATGGGTATTCTAAGAAAGACTTATCTCACTTCAAGATTGAAAAGCTAAAAGAAGCATATGAAAGCTCAAGAGAAGAAATAAAAGAAAAATTTATGAAAGAAAATGAGGTGGCTGAAAAGCTTGAAGCTTTAAAAGAAAATTTTGGAGGAAAGTGTGGATATCTGTTGGAGAGAGGAATGAATCCTGACATGTGTGAAGGTTTGGATAAAGCCACAGTTGACTCAATTTTAACAACATGAAAAGAAAAGAAAAATTCAAAAGGTTACAGCCTGAATCATCTGCTGAACAATCAAGGAAAGCTCAGGCTGAACAAGAGCCTCCTAAGAAGAAAAGAAAGATAATGACTTTATGGAAGAAACAAAAGGCCCAAAATGAAAAGGAGAAATCAAAAGAGCAAACAGCCCAAGAGACACCAATCCCAGAGGAACCAAAACCTGAACCTGTTGATGAACCTATAGTTCCATGGGAAAATGAAAAGATGATCCAAATTCTGAGGAACATCATGATAAATCAAAGGGGAATGGATGAAGACACCTTTAAAGCACTAGAAAAGGAGGATTTGAAAGAACTTTTCTTATACAGAAGGCTGAGTGGGAAAAGGTTTTGATAGAGGGTGAGAACCCTAGAAGCTTTATTGATGGGAGATTTGTGCCTGCAGGGTTGTCAAACAATCCTAGGGTAGCGAAAATGATGATTGGTCTCTGTAAAGAAGCAGGACAAAACTTTGCAGACCTCATCAACCTCCCTGCTGAAATGATAGAATCAATGTACATCAAAACTTTCAAGTTAGGGCCTAGCAAACCTATGAAGTCTATCCCAACTAGGTCCTCTACTTCAAGAATGCGTGCCTCAGCAAGCAGAAGGGAGTCAAGTAGAGCTGGATCCCAAAAAACAGCAATACCACAATCCATTGTGGATCTTCCAAGAACTCTCTATTATGATTCAGTCCCTGAGTCTCTTAAAGTGATTATGGGAAGCAGACAGATGAGAGAAATAGTTATAAGAAGTGATTTTGCTGAATACAGTCAAGAACAATTGGAGAGAATGGCCACACTTAATCTGTATGATTATCGAGACATGAATAAGTTGGCTGGGAGACAGCAAAATGATCTCTCTAAATATTTGAGAGATGAAGCTGACAAGGGATTCCCATTCTTAAAGGAAAATAGAAGCTGGAAAATGACTCAACTTGACAAATCAAGAAGGACTGCAAAGTTGAAAAAGATGGCCAGTGCTGAACTGTATTACCAGATGAAGGTCAAAGATAAGAATCTTGTGTCAAACATGAATACCTGCATAAGCTTTGAAAGGAGAATGACACGCCCAAAATACACATTACAGAGGAATGGTATCATAACTGAAGTTAAGTATAAAGAAAATGATGGCCACCATGTTCTTAGAAACTCAGAAGGGCTTATTTTGGGGATAATCAGAAGAGATGAAGACCTGACCTTCTTGCACAATAAAGATCTGAGAGATATAAAGGATTTGAACATACATGAGAGTCACACTCATCACCAGATCCTTTCTATCTTCTAGCAAAGAGCAGCAACAGTGATAGTCAATAGAAGACAGGCAGTCCACAATGCCTCAAGAAGATGAAGATTCAAGAAGATGAAGATTTTCTTTAGAATAGGCTTTGATGTGTAATGTCTTCAGACAAAATTCTGATTATGTTATTGTTTATGTTTTTGAATACGTAAAATTTACTTTTGATTTGATGTGTATTTTTAACTATGTGTAAGTAACTATAGAAGTGTTTTGGGACAGCTGAGGTGTTCCAATCTAGGGTGAGTAACTATAGATTGTTGAGTCAAGATTTGACCTAAAAATGATCATAAGGAAGATTGGAATCTTCTCAACCTCCTCAGATATTTCTAAGTATGGAACTGGGCACACCTGAGACATCCGAGCAAGGTTTTACTTAGCCGGGCATGATATCTTGCCTACCGGGCAAGGTTATCTTCAAGAAGTCTTCTTTAGTGAATACCCGAGCATGGTTCACAAGTTAGTGTATACCCGGTGAGGGTTCACTATATCAAGCAAGTTTGTTCTTCATAGCCGAGTAAGGTTTACCCCGGGTAAGCTCTTGTCTAACTAAGCTCATGAAACCAAGTGATTGGAAGACCGGGCAAGGTATTCATTAATAACAGTGGTCCGAGTAAGCTTGATGTAAGCAATGATATTTTCCAAGTAACATCGGGCAGGGTTTAACTCTAGCAGACTACAGTGCTACCGGGCACACTTTGCAAAATAAGCTATTTCATAGCAAGGAGTTAAGGGATCATGGAAGAACAAGGTTGCTCGTAAGATCTTACCGGGAAAAGTATGATAAGATCAAGAAGATTGAAGTCTACTCGGTAAAAGTTAAGAGTCTACCCGGAAACTGTTCCCGAACATACTTTAAGGTTACCAAGTCTACCAAGGAAGGCAGAGTACAAAGTCTACTCGGAGAAGATTACTTCTACAAGCCTACCCGGAAGACTTGTTTTACACTTAACATAGTTTTGAATATGTAATTTGGATATGTATTATTTATTTAGGGTTTCTAGAAGGAATGACAACTGTTAAGGAGGTGTCAGGCCTATAAAAGACATATTTAGGGCACGTCTCCTAACAGTGGATAAGAACAGAATAGACAGACTACTCAAAGAATATTATTGAGAGTGACGGCTGTCTAAGAATAGTACGGACATAACTTTCCATAAGAAACCCTAAAATCGATTATCGTTTGTATGATTTATATTATACGAATGGAAATTTTTTGAGTGATTCTTGTGTGTTAGTTACCTGTTATTAGTCTTTTAGCAACTACCTTGTTTGTTATTGATTCTGCCTTTAACAAACGGTTTTCTTTCCTAAAATAGCAACTGTCATTAACTCGCTTGTCGACACATTTAATGTGTGAGTTATGACTTGATTGTGATTGTGAGTGAATATTCTGGACCGACATATTTTGGCCAACATGCAATGGGGTGCAGGTGCATGAGGGATTGTTCCCTTGCGGGATTGGAAGGCCGGTGCTTGGTGCGAAACTCTTTGGTGGTACTGTAAGCCGGGATACAGGGTTTATCAGCAGTTTGGTTACTAAAAGGGCATCTAGCGCTGTGGAACTGATGAGCTGTTTCCCAAGACTTCAGGATCCTTAATGCGAGCTTCTTTTACATCGCTCATGTATGGGAGTAGCAAAGCTTTTGTTCAGTTTGAGAACATGCCAACCTATGTACGTGGGGAAGCTATTTCTATATTTGACAATGGCTTTCGAAGGGCGGTTGAGAATATCGTGGTTTGTGGGGGTCCGTTCTTCGGAGATCTCAAATGGAGGTTGGCATCACTTCCGACACATTTTGGGGGGTTGGGTCTATGTTCGGTCGAGGATGTATCTACATATGCTTTTGTGGCTTCGAGAGCACAATGATGGTGTTTATAAGACCATATTCTTCGGGGTTGTGATATTTATGGGTTGAACTCTGATTATGGGTGTGCGATGGATCGTTTGCGTACTTCACTTATAGATTTTGATCTTAGCGGGTTCTCTAATAAGGACACGCCCACTTAAAGCCCAACATGTTGTGGCGAATGCCTTATTTAGTGGAATCGTCCAGAGTTTAGAAGTGAAGTTTGATTTTTCCCCTCGCCAAAAAGCGGTGTTTGAATGACTTCGGGCTCATGATTTTCTAAAGGCCATCCCCATTGAAGGATTGGACCAACATATGTCAGGTTTGAAGTATTGGGCTATCCTTAAGTACCAGTTAATGATCCCTATGTTCCCGACTGATGAGCCTTGCCCAATTTGTCGCAAGGTCTGTTTGGATTATTTTGAAGACCACGTGGTGCATTGAATTGCATGGTTTTAAATACATACATGATTTGGTTTGGGATGTTCTGTGTGATGTTTTGGAACGGGCAAGGATTTTTGCTAAAAAGGAGGCCCCTGTTAACTTTCTCACGGATCCTCTTGAAGGAAGGTCTATTTTACGACCAGCTGATATTCTTGTGTTCGGGTGGGGAGGGGGGGGGGGGGGGCACGCCCGTGTGGATCTTACTGAAGTGTCTCATCTTGTTGGACTCAGGGACCGTGGGTTTATTGTGGGTCAGGCTGCGTTGAAGGCTGAATCGGGGAAAGTTATTAAACACAAGAAAGCTTGTTTAGAGAATCAACATGTCTTTCTCCCATTTACTTTTGATACATTTGGTTTTCTAGCCCCAAAGGCTGTGTATTTTTTGAGTACGGTTCATCATGTCGTACACAGAACCTCTTCAGCTCCTAGGTCTCAAAGCTTCATTTTTAGTAGGATTGACTTTGCTATTCAAAAGGGGGTTGCGCGTAGCTTGTTGCCCGTATGCTGCCACTTTATTGTAATTGTTTTGTAGTAACTAATTACTATGATAATTTAATCATCTAATAAGTTGATCATATAAACATTATGTTAAGTGTTTGCATAACTTATTTTATATGTTAGCGTAATCGATTCTTGATATAAATATTTTGTTATTGAATTTTATTTTTTTTGGTGTTGACCGTATGGAATCTTGATACAAACATTTTGTAAGTGTTAACTAAGTTGATTTTGTGCGTGTAATCTTGATTCGTGATACGTTACGTGTTAACATGATTGATTTTGTGTTAAATTAATTGATTCTTGATATAAACATTTTGTTACGTGTTAACCTGATTGAGTTTGTTAAGTGTGAACACATTCCGTTAAATATATATGTTCTAATTTTCACCTTGTAGTTTCCAATCCTTCCGGGGAAGTCTACAGCTGTTGTAGACAAGGCAAAGTTTGAGGCATGGGTGATTGAACATAAAAAAGTGTATCGGACCCATGTAGAGAAGGAGAAAAGGTTTCGGATTTTTAAAGATTGGCCCAAGATGGTAGAAGAGATAAACATCGAGAATTATTCGTGGAAGGTGAAGCTCAATGAGGACTGTGATCGCACCGTTGAAGAGCTCCGCTATAGAGCAGGAGAGGTGATGATGGAGTAACATCGTTGAGATTTGCAAGTTTGTTAGATTTTCAGTTTAATTTTGTTACTTGCAAGTCTATAAAGTTATTGGGACATGAATTATAAATATTTTTTTTTATTTAGAGATGGAATAAATCGAGATATATTTTTATTGTTGTTGATAAATTATCACATGGATAAATATTATATTATGATGGGAATTAGTGAGTGTATTCTCATCCTGTCCTCTAATATTAAAATTATGGGAGGGGAGTTTGTAAATTATAGGATAAAGTTGTAAGTGGTTGTAAGTGTAAATTATATGATGGAGAGAGAAAATATAGTGATTTTTTGTAAATTTGAAAAACTTAATTTGCCCCCCTATTTATTTTTTTAATATTTGTTGATTTGGTTTGTGAGTAGAGTAGATCAAAAAACTGTAACAATAAATGAATAAAAAAATATTATTTAATTGAACATGAGAGAAATGTATTTATTTTTAGTATGATTTTAGAAATAGGGTTGAGGGATAGGTTGAGAATTGTGATTATCAACATAGTTTTCATTTGGATTGGAATTTAGACGAATGCTAGTGTACATGGAGTTTCGGATGACGAACAATTTTTCAAGGAGTATCTCTTAAGTATAGTTTTTACGTATTTAGATTGATTTAAGAAAAATACACTTATCATTTTGTTAATAAGGGACGTGATCTTGCTGTTGAGAGTAATGAAATTATATCACGGGTGGGAGCCGCGAACGCGGGCAGTGGTACCAATGTATATTAAAATATTTGGCAGCGGAAAAATTTATCAGGACCATAGTTAGGAAAACTTATCAAAGTGTCAAACACCGTGATTTTTATTTCACATACAGGGGATAAAACCCGTATTTATATAAACATACGTTTTATAGTGATTAACCATAATTTAAAAGAAATATCATATTTTTTTATTCAGGTGAAAAACCACTTATTTAAGATGAAGTGCCCTGTAGAACTATTTTTGTTCCTTGATCAACAAGTCATCTGAAACATGTTTAAAAATATTTAATCTGTGGAAAATACTTGTAACTACTTTCATTTGAAAATGACACATTTATAAAATTACCACATTAAGATGTTTTTACGTTTGCTTGTTTACAAATTATCGAAACATACTTGTCACTCGACTGTATTTTGACTATGGTCATATTACTTATTGGCTAACTCTTTGTCCAACAAGTAACAATATAAATAAGTAATGTATACAAAACCCCACAATACCAGTAGTAACCATCCCATAAGTCTACAAAGACTTAGTCAATATAATGAAAATCATTTGAAAACATTGTGCTATACTTTTATCATGAGTTATACAAGTTTAAAAATCCCAATGACAAGTTTAGAAAACTGGTTATCTCACACAAATGTGAGTTGTACAATAATTCGAATGTCTCACCTTGCATACAAGACTCCTAGTGTTAAACACCTAATTTTAAAAAGGTAGTATGTATTGGTATAAACTGAAAAGTTTTAAAGACAATCACGAGATTGAAAACTTTACATAATGACACAAAGTCTCACCTTGTTCAGGTAGAGATTTGAAATCGTGTACAAAAGTCTTGATCTACCGGCCATGGTATCGTTGCAGCTACATGTGGTATTATACCAACACTTAAGAGAAAATGAGAGAGAGAGACTGCGAGAGTTTTGAATGACTAAAACATTCCTTAAGCTCTCCTTTTATAGCTGACTTTATAGTTGGTCACATATCGCGACGACTTAAAAAGGAGGTCATCGCATAGTGGATGGCTTTATAGCCTTGCCAAGTCAGCGCTAGTTATGGAATGTGACCTGACACGTGTCATGCAACATGTCACGGCTGCGTAGACAACACATCATGTACCGCGATGGGTCAGTTGAGTACCAGTCGCGTAGCGCGTAGGCCACCAAAATTTTCCAGATAATGACAACCTTTTGCATATCGTGACGAGCTTTGTAATTATCCATCAAAGTGCCATCAAAGCGCCCATCACACGTCTCCCAAGCCCGTGCGCGTCGGGTGCTTTTCACCCTCTTTAAGGCCATTGAATGTATCTTGTCATAGAAGAATATTATCTTGTGAGTATTCCTCCTTATAAGGAGCTCATAAGTTTATATTTCCAGCAATGTGGGACAATTAATTTTCCTATTTCACCAATGTGTGAAAAACCCTCTTTCCCATAATCTCAATCACATATTTTTGGATTATTATAAGTATGGAAGGATATCAAATTTGAATTCCAGACATAGGATACTATTGTCTATTTGATTGAATGATTACAACCAATGGATTCTTTGAATAAGGATAAGAAGATATAACATTTGGTCTACTTAATTGAATTTCAATAAAACTCTGCCCATAAAAAAAATTAGTTCCCCTTCATAAGGTTTTAACATTCTATAAAAGCTTAAGGTCCACACTTCTTCCTCAAACTTTTCATTCAGGATAGCTGACTTAATGTTCATTTAGTAAACTTTGAAGTCCTTATATGCAACATATGCCTAAAACTCTACCAGAATATGACTGCTTCTAGTCTTGCAATTGGAGCAAATGTTTCATCAAAATCGATTCCTTCTTGTTGGCAATATCACTTGACAACCAATCTTGCCATGTTTCTTGTGATGACACTTTATTTAAATCCTTTGTTTTCGAAGACCAATTTTGTTCCTATAGATGTTTTGTCTTTTAGTTTGGGAACAAGAGTCCATACCTTTCTCTCTTCAAATTTATCAAGTTCTTCTTGCATGTCATAAATTCAATGTGGATCTTAAAGATCCTTGGATATGTCTTTAGGCTTAATCATGCTTAGAAACTCTACATACAAACACTCATGGGAAGTGGCCTAGCAGGTTTGGGGCCCCCTTGCTAGGATCTCTTATCACTTGGGTGATTCCAAAAAATCCTTTGTCTATTTCTTGGCATGTGATAAAGTTTCATCACAGGGAAGTGGATTGGAGATATCTACATGGATTAGTTTCCCCTTGATTTGTGATCGCCTCATTTTATTTATCATCATGCGAGCGATATTTTGGAATTTGATGCAAGACCATTCACCCATGAGCAACATGCCATTATCATAGAATAAATTCAAGATACTCAGCCCATCATTTAGAACTTGAACACCGAGGACAAGATGAAGATTTAATGCTTTTTCGAGGAGGGAATTTAGAGCTGCAAAAACAAAATAGAAATAAATAAGATGATAGAGGACCTCCTTGTATAACATCTCTTTCACATCAAAATTCACTTGTAGAAGAACCACCATTAACTAAACCGATGCTCGAGAAGATTAAACACAACCCTAAATCTGACCTCTCCATATATCCCGAAAGTTCATTTGTTCTAAGATCTAGTTGGGAAAGTGTAGGTTCCCAGCCGGATCTACACGAGATATCGCGTTCTACGTAGGTGCGGAATCCCTACGTAAGACGTTACGAGTATAGAAAACGATACGAGCTAACACACGATACGATAATCAAACACACGTTGTATTTCAACCAAACACGTGATACTATGATCACTGAATACAAACTCTCTGACTCGAATGACAACTTCTGTGAATGAATTCACGAATAACAAACTGAATTATCTTCCTCAGCCGTAACCTAGCTAAATATATAAGCGACAACTTCGCCTGGTAAGTTCAGGAGAAGTTGTTCCTAACTTCGCTTGTTCCACAAGTTCGCCTATAACTAGCGAACTTGTGATAACTTCGCTTACATACAAAACTCAAATTTAACTAACACGATTACAGACACTCGACACTGAACTACTGACATCATGCACCAACAGACTCCCCCTTGGCAGTAGCTTCATCTCTTTAGCTTCAAACACGTGTCTTGTAATCTTCAACAATCCTGCATCTTCATCTTTAAGCATGAACTCCTTCGCGTACACAAACTGATACAATTCTTTGATATTTCTTCGCTTCGTCTTTCCAAGCAGGAATATAAAATATTTTCTTCTCATGCAACACCTGCAAATCAGCTTGCGACAAGTTCACTAGATGCATTGGATCATAAACTCTTAGCAGCTCTTGTTCATCTTCATCTTCCATCACTGCTTCAGCTGTTTCACAATCTACATACCACCACTTTAGATCTTTGAGCACATCCTTGGGCATCTGTTTCATCGGCACTTCTTTAAGGCACCGGATCGGCTTATACTTCATAATCATCCAAGGTTCACCATCTGCTCTCAAACCTCTATCCTTGTCTTCAACAAGTTTTCCCTTTTGTGGTTTCAACAGCCCAAATTTCTTCTCTTTTATACTCTCTTTCCACACAATTTTCCCAATAACTCTAGCCATATTATCATCACTTCGGTTAATCGACCCCAATCTGGCTAAGTCTTTCACTTCACATTCTGGCAGTGTATTCAACGATCTTAACAGTCTTTTGAAATACTGAACACCGTCATATCTCTTAATCATGAAGAGCCTCAACTGCTCATCATATATCCAGCAAATAATCCCTTTCTTTGCTTCAGCATAACCTTTAATGTTGTAACTCTTCTTAAACATTGTAGGAACCGCTGGTTTCTTCGTTTTGACGAACCACTGAGCATAGCCTTCTTTCCATCTGGGCTGCTCTTCCCATTCAGACTCATCACTTACCATCTCTTTACTCATATCTGCTTTCTCAACATCTGGAATGTCATGCTCAATATTTTCCTCAACTATCTCTCCCTCTTCTATCTCTGTATCAATCACAATCTCTTCACCAATCTTCTCTATCTCTTCACTCGGTAATACATCATCATCACCAACCAACTCATCATCCATCTCCTCAACTTCCACTACCACCACATCATCACCACCAGCTGCAGTTGTCGACTCCCCCTGAGTTGTGGAAGTTCCAAGAGCTTGATCAGTTCTTGGCAACTCACCACCTGCACCTTTCGATGCATTGGGATCATCGTCTCTATCATTTCGTCTCTTGGTCCTCAACTCATCGCCTTTACAGCTCGTCTCCCCCTGAGATGCCAAGAACTCCTTGAAAGCATCTATGATTTTTCCATGTTCTACCAGCAGGGACGACTGCATCTGATTCTCTGCAACTAGGCGTTGAATAGCCTGGGTCTGGATAAGATTAATCCTTGACTGCTCTGCCATGACCCGTTCAAGTGCTGCTATTCGTTCAGAGTCTGATAGGGTTGCATCGAAATCGAACCTCATATGTGATATATTTTGAGTGTACTGAGGAGGGATTTCCGATGTCACCGGGACCTCAGAAGTAGAAATAGACGTAACCGCAGGTGGTATCGTCACCGATAACCCTGCAGTGGCCACAACAGTCGACTCGATAAATTGTGCCACGACCTCCGTTGGAGTAACAGTTGGAGGCGGCAACGAAACGATCTCAGGAGCCGAAAGTTGGAAAGTAGTGGGTGGGAGGCCAAATGTAGATGAGGTAGCCACCACGGGAACAACCGTAGCGCTTGGCCTTGTAACCTGTAATGATGAGGGAACCATTGTCATACCGGATAGTGCTGGTGGAGTGAAACGTACCACCCTAGAGCTCTCACCGGCTCCCGATCCTGCACCTATCCGTTCCCTTCTTGACCTCCGGATCAACTGTTGTACCTCTTCCTCATAGTCTGACTCGCTGTCATCATCAGTTCTCTTTCTCTTCCCATGAGTCCGTTCATGTGTAACCAAAATCCTTCTTGCCTCATCAGAACCAGCCACCGTAGCAGCTGTCCTAGTAACATTCACAGTCGAAGCACGTTCAACCGGGACCTGTACATTCTCCTCTGGATCAACCCTTTCCATGTCAAAAAATCCTTGACCGCCAAACGCTGCGTCAAGGTCAACGGTCTCCTCCGGTGACACAACAGGAGCAGCAGGTATAGCTTGAGGTGCTCCTTCCTGTTGTGGTGATGGGTCCCTAAACTTGTCCCCACGAGCAGGCACATACCCCGGGTTGATCAAGTACCCAAAAAGTGGAGTATGGCGAGGACGGAGCTCAGGTTTGCTCCTCGCACTCGAAGATCTGCATTGGGCGAAGATTCTTTTGTTCACACTCTCTACATATCTGATTGGACGGCGCTGAGGTAGCGTAGGAGCAACATGATTCAAGATCATTTGTAGGAATCTTGGATACATGATGAATCTCTCACGCGCCATCGCCCTTCTCTGACGATCAATCTCATAGAAGACCATCTGACTAAAGCTGTATCGCTTGTTGTAAGTCAGAGCAGTCATCGCCGACTGCATGGTCGCACCCATGCCATCAGTGCCCGCCTTTCTTCCTGACATGCATACAATCATGACATGCATGAGAAAGCGCCACTGGTCAAGCAAAAATCCCTTCCTTCTCTGCGTATCCCCCAAGGGACCAGAGTATCCCCTCCTCAAAAACGCTCCATCACGGAAAGGAGCTACAAACTCTGTCGGGTCATCCCTTGTCTCATTTCCAAACCGTAAAGCCGCCCGGATTTGTTCAGAAGAGAACTGAACAATCTGATTGTTTATTGTTGCGCGCATCACCGGGGGTTCGACTCTACAGTCATATTCCACGGTCTGCCAAAAATCCTCAATGTTGGGCAAGGATATTGGCAGAGTTGTTGTAATCGCTTGGAATATCCGTGAGCGTAAAAGAAATGTGATGATTTCGCGGAAATCATCAACTCCGCTCGCCTCCGGGTCTAATGTTATATACATGTTGTGACCCGGGAAGAACTGTCTTTGGTTATCACCTCCGTCATCACCGCCTGCACCACCTGCTCCAGCAACAGCAGCCATATCTGCAACAAACAGGTTAAGTTAGATAAACGTCAAGGCAAATCACAAGTTCGCCTGTTACCATGAGCGAAGTTGTGATCTATTCTGTATAGGCGAAGTTAAAGGTGGGGCGAAGTTGGGAAACAACTTCGCTTCAACTTGAACTTCGTCTGATAACTGTTAAGTAAAATGGTCCAGGCGAAGTTAAAGAGAACTTCGCCTAACCACAACATCGCCTCCTAAACTGTTTCAAAATTAATTATCAGGCGAAGTTAGACCTTAGGCGAAGTTACGGATAACTTCGCCTAAACTGTAACTTCGCCGAATTCGAATCGGCAACAGTTAGGTTTGTCGAACGACGTGTAGATGATGATTTTGGAGATCGAGGACTCCGTAACACATGATTTTATGAAGTTTTAGACGTTCAAGTAAATTACTATCACGTAATAACAAGTTTGAAATCGGGTGTTTAAGGTTTCGAAAGACGAGGTCGAGAATCGAGTCGAAACGACCGATGATTAACCTCAAAAGACATTGATTATACGATGAAAGAACCCTACACACCTTGAAATCGGATTAGAATCAAAAGAAAGTTAACACAGATGATCGATGATATATGCTCGATAAGTTCGCCTAGGTTTCGGAGAGGATAAGTTCGCTGTGTTTGAGAAATAATGAAGTCTGACCTTTACAACTTCTTTAAATAGGGTCACAGATGTATCGGCGAAGTTGTGGATAACTTCGCCTATCAGGCGAAGTTATGCAGAACTTCGCTGATATTAAAATTTTTCAAAACAAACCCCATAATTTGAACAATTTGCAATTAAGTTTTAAAACATCCTTTAAAGCGTTAAATGATACGATCAAGACCAAGTAACCAGGTATAAAATCATACAACTACAAAAATAGAAAAATATTTTAACTATAAAGTATACGGGATCAAATTTCAGTCTCGACAGGGACTACCATGTTTTAGAAAAGATCCGAACAGGAATCATACTAACTACGTGACTGTCACACAGATCCGTGTTCAGCTGTATTATGACATAAAGAAACAGGTTGTAAGCAGGTAATATACTTAAAATGGTTTTCATCGTTTCTGTGATACGAGTTAGGTTCAATTAAGCTCAAAACTTGAGTGGGCAACAACTAAGAGATTATGATGTCTCCTATTTATTCTCAAAGCGTATTTGGCTTTCCCCAAGTCACCCCGAGTTGACCTCGACCCGTAGTGTCTGATTAAGTAGTAATTACTCTTCGATCTTAGACTCTGCTTCCCGTTCACCTTCTTGCGTCTTGATTGATAATCATTAACATTATGAACTCTAGAATACCTTTTTTTTTTAAACATGTATATACACAACTTCAAGTAGAAAACAACTGCAAGTCCCGAATCTGGATCACTGCAGTGTCTTGACACGCTATCTTCACGGGAATCAGAACACTCACGGGCTCGTGTATGACTGGGTAATCGCTTTTCTGCCTATCATTCGGAAAGATATGTATGAAGACATGCACAACTCTTAAGGAGTTTCCACATAAAATCGAGTAGATTTAGTTAGTATCACTTCTACTTTTACGCACCATAAAAAGCTACCATGACATACAATGACTGTTCTAAAGTCTTTTAGGCCTAATAACTTCACTATTTAAGCACACAGAATTAGTATATCTATCACTTTCTAAGGTTGGATCAGTTTTCTGTTAACATAGTAAAGAAACTTCTTACGAAGTAGTAGACTTGAAAAATAATTTCATCTCCCGTAAAGAAAAAAAATTTAACTTCAATCGCCCCGAATCAAAGTCTTCAGGGAAACGGCTATCCCGAAGATCCAATGGATCAGCTGGACCGACCACATACTAGTATGTGTCCTTCTAACTAAGTATGATCGACTAATTTTCAGCGAAAGAATGAAAACACATCATAAACCGCCCCGGTCACTTTCAGTCATCTGGTTAATGGCTATCCTCATATTCTACAAGTAGAAATGAGGACCAAACATATCCGAAGACATGTCCTTCAAACTGAGGCAACCGACATAATTCTAAGCGATAGTGACGTTTTTTTTTTTTTTTTTTTTTTTTAAACAAAAACACACGACATGGTTAGTCGGGATAGATCATCCCATTCAGCTCAACAAGGTTTTGAAATCTAGTTTTGTCAAACGCTTTCGTGAACAAGTCAGCGAAATTATCTAACGTGTCAACCTTTTCGAGCACAATCAGCTTCTTCTCAGCACAATCCCGTATAAAATGATGACGAATGTCAATATGTTTAGTTTTATTGTGCTTTACGGGATTGTTAGTTACTGAGATAGCAGCAGTGTTATCAATGCAAATAGGAGTAAGTGAGAAATTCAGACCATAATCACGCAACTGTTGTTGAATCCAAAGAACCTGGGAGCAGCAGTTGGATGCTGCCATGTATTCTGCTTCACAGGTTGAAATGGCGACTGAGGTCTGTTTCTTGCATTGCCATGACACTAATCTGCCACCAAGAAACTGACATCCACCTGTCGTTGACTTCCGACTCTGATTGCACCCTCCATATTCAGAATCTGTGTACGCGACTAGCTCCAAGTCTCCTCCTCTCGAGTACCACAACCCCAGCTTCGGCTTGCCTTTGAGATACCGCAGTATCCTCTTCGCACCCTTCAAATGAGATTCTTTTGGGTTTGCCTGAAAGCGTGCACAAAGACAAACAGCAAACATTATATCAGGCCTAGAAGCAGTTAAGTACATTAAAGAACCTATAATTGCCCGATATTGGGTTGGGTCCACGTCTGCATCGTTGTCTGAATCAGCACCCAATTTGTGGTTGACGCAGACTGGAGTATCATATGGAGTGCTGTCCTCCATCTTGAAACGTTTGAGAACATCATGGACATACTTCGTCTGATGAATGAACATCCCATCTTTCTTCTGATCAACCTGCAATCCTAAAAAGAAGGTTAGTTCACCCATAGCACTCATTTCAAATCTCTTCTTCATGACGGCCTCAAACTCCTGACACATGGCGACATTTGATGCAGCAAAGATAATGTCGTCCACGTAGACTTGCACCAGTAGAAAGTCGCTCCCTTTTCTCTTGAAGAACAATGTGCTATCAATCTTACCTCTTTCAAACTCATTCTCAAGCAAGTAATCGGATAACGTTGAGTACCAGGCACGAGGTGCCTGATGTAGTCCATACAGCGCTTTACTTAGCTTGTGCACATGATCGGGAAAGTTAGGGTCAGGAAAACCCGGAGGTTGCTCAACATACACAACCTCGTCGACTTTACCGTCAAGGAAAGCACTCTTCACATCTAACTGAAAAACCTTCATCTCCTTATGAGCAGCAAATGCCAAAAACAGCCGAATGGCTTCCAATCTTGCCACAGGAGCAAACACCTCATTGTAATCAATCCCCTCTTGCTGATTAAAGCCTTTAACAACCAGCCTCGCCTTGTTCCTGATAACAATCCCTTTCTCATCTCTCTTGCATTTGAAGACCCATTTTGTGCCAATCGCATGCACATTCCTTGGTTTTTTAACCAAATTCCATACTTCCATTTTCTTAAACTGAGCTAACTCTTCTTGCATGACTTCGACCCACGAGCTGTCCTTAAGAGCCATTTGATAGTTCTTTGGTTCAATCTGGCTGATGAAGCAGGTGTACAAGCATTCGTTGATAATGCCTGATTCTTTAATGCTTGTGTAAACACAGGTGTGCTCATTCAAGCTTTGTCTTGTTTGTACATCATCGGACAGATCACCTATCACATTTTCCAGAGGGTGATTTTTGTGAATTCTCGTAGTCGGAACCGAACTGACATTCAGATTATCTTCCAAGTTCGAAGATAGCTCATCAATGTGTGATTGATGTTGAGAGTGAAACGGATTGATGAATTCCTCTTCAGTAGAGGCAGCAGGGGTATTGACAGCATTTGACGAGGAAGGCAGACATTCATCATACTGTGGTCGTTGCACCAAAGTGTCTTCCTCATCGCATATCATCTTCGTAGCCATTCTTTCCTCAACTTCTGCAAAATCCAGATAAGGTATGTTAAAAGATTTAAAAAGTCTATCATAGTCGAAAACCCCAGCGGGTCCCGTGCTTGGTTTTGGTGATTTGTAACTTGTGATATCAGTGTTACACACCACCTCAACCTTGCTGGTCGATGTATTAAAGACCCGTCTGTTGGGAGTCCCAACAACGTATCCGACTAAGATTCCTTCGTCGGCTACTTCACCAAATTTAGAATTGGTCTTTAATATCGAACACGGGGACCCGAATGGTTCAAGACCACTCAAGTTGGGCTTTCTCCCATGCATAAGTTCATAACAGGTTTTATTTAATCTTTTAACAGTTAACACTCTATTAAGGATATAACAGGCTGTTGCAACAGCTTCAGCCCAGAACACCACGGGAAGTTTCGAATCAGCCAGCATGGTTCTGGCTCCTTCTATTAAGGTTCTGTTCTTCCTCTCAGCCACTCCATTTTGTTGCGGTGTATACGGTGCGCTGTATTGGTGTTCTATCCCCTTCTGTAAGCAGAAGATCTCCATCTCATAGTTCTTGAACTCAGTTCCATTGTCACTCCTGATGAATTTAACCCGTTTCCCCATGATATTCTCAACCTTGGTAATCAAATTCTTTACCATCTGCACTGTTTCATCCTTTGACTTCAAGAAATATACTCAAGAATATCGAGAGAAATCATCAGTAATCACCAAGCAGTAAGATGTTCCTCCTAGACTTTTTACATTCACGGGACCGAAGAGATCCATGTGAAGTAATTCTAGGGTACTGATTATTGAATTGACCTTCTTGGTGAGATGGGATTTCTTGTGTTGCTTTCCCTTTTTGCATGATAAGCATTTGTCTTCAAAGTTGAAATTCTTCAAGGGAACACCCAGCACAAGCCCATTTTTGACAAGGTAGTTCATTTTCCGAAGATGAATATGCCCCATTCTCCTATGCCACAACTCGGACTCCGATTTAGTTGCTTTTGACAGAAGACACGATTCTTCTGTGGCCATCTCAGTCGACCTCATATCCATGATATACGTATTCTTCACTCTTGGAGCCTTCATAACAATCCAATTCTCTGGTATCTTGAAACCAGGATATAGCACGATCACCTCATTCTTTGTAAAATGTACGGTGTACTCTTTGTCACAGATCTGCGAAACACTCAGCAGATTGTGCTTCAGTTCTTCAACAAAATTTACTTTCTCCAAAGTCATCTTTCCATTCGACACCGTCCCTATTCCTGTAATCCTTCCACCGCTCTCTCCTGCGAAACTCACTCTTCCTCCTTGAACATGTTTCCAGTCGTGTAACAATTTCTTGTTACCTGTCATGTGCCGGGAACAGCCGCTATCCACAACCCATTGATTGTTGGCAGCCCTGTTCAACTGTTCCTGCACGACTAAAGCAGATGATTAAAATCTGGGGACCCAAGACCGATTGGTCTTGGGTCGATACATCCCGTACCTTGGCTGTCCAAAGTTAGTATCATAATAATTTCTGTGAGTCCTAATAGGATACCTTCTTGTGGATTGTCTATGAGGCCATTCAAACCTTCGTGAATTAAAAGAATTATTACTTATGGTTTGGTTGTTAGCAGTGAAAAACTGAGATCATTTTCTTTGAAAACCTGAATTAGACCAATTTCTGAATTTTGATTGGTTTTCAGTTTTAACATTTCTGTTAGTTCTATTCTCAGTTCTCGAAGGCCTCACATCTCTGAATCTCTACTTCAGAGGGCAATCAGCAACAAGGTGTCCTAATTGATTACATCTGAAACAACTCCTGTGTTCAACTTTCTTTTCCATAGTTGTTTTAGATGTTGAGGCTGTATTACCGCCCGTTTGTCTCACATAAGGTGGGACATACGGGTTTAGTGGAGACTTCTTTTCAGGTGTTTTCTTTTTCTCTCCACTTTTTGGTAACACTTCCTCTTGTTTTGTCTCACTCGACTCAGATAACTTGTCCGAGTTTGATGAGACAGGACTCAGAGCAGAAATCTTAACACTAGTAACAGGCTTACTTGTTTCGCCTTTACTAACTTCTGGTTCTCTAATCGTTACCTTAACCGGAACTGTCTGACCATAGTCAACATCGACAGATTTCTGATTACTAGGGTCGTAAGTGTAATTATGATTGAAAGGTGGTGGAACTTCATGATAACCAATTCCTCCCCTTTTTGGGGAACCTTGATCACTAACTAGGTGATCAAGTATAGCGGAGGAATTTCTGAATTGCTCAAGTTTCCTGTTAAGTTCCACCACTTTCACCTGGTGATCAGCTATCTGTTTATCCCTTTCAGCTATTAGTTTGGTTTTCTCTTCTTGTACTTCATAGCTAAGATCAATCACTTGAATTTTTTCAGCAAGCTTTGCTTTAAGACTTTTAATATCTTTCTCACTAGCTTTAATTTTTACTTTGTAACTATTTTCTCTAGCTTTAGTGAAATGATGATCTTCTTTTAAAGTTTTAAATTGCGCATCCAAACTAACAAACTGATCAGTTATAGTTGTCAGTTGTTTAGACAGATGTTCACACTTAGTACAATGGAGTTCGGTACTTACCTCGGAGAGCTGGTCTGCCACATCTGCCATGTAAGCTTCATTTTCGCCAGTTCCCTTCTCACTATCTGCAGTTTCGATGTTTGCCAAATTGGCCTGTTCAAATACTTCTTCAACATGCAGATTCCAGTTGTACTCCTCATTCTGTCTGGAAATCATGGCTCTATAGTCATTACCACTACCACTCTGCTGTGTAGATCTGTTTTGAGTGCGTTCTACACGTTCATTTTTGCACTCTTTTGCAAAGTGGCCATTCTGCTGACAGTTGTAACAGCGAACCTTCGATTTATCAAACCCTGGCCTCTCACCGACAAACTTCCTGCCAGTCTTCTTCATGAACCTCTTAACCCTTCTCACAATCATAGCCATCTGCCACTGCAGATCCATCTCCTCCAGATCATCAGCATCGATCTGATCATAGTCTTCATCCAAAATTGCAGGATCAACAATCTTACCCTGAATGTAATTCTCATACAAAGCAATAAAAGATGCATAGAGAGCAAACTGCTGTTCAGCAGATTTAACACTCATGGGCATCTTCGAGTAGTTGTTGTTTGAAACACTTGCGGAAAAACTACTCTTGGTCGCTTGAGGTTGAGAAGCATTTGATCCTCCAGCTACAAAGCACACATCACCGTTCAGGTTGAGAGATACATGTCCTTCGTGTGTTGAGTTAGCGCCTGACTCTCCCTTAGAGTAATAAGCAGATGATTCAGTTTTCGAACTTGATCCTGAGTTAACCTTTGTACCATACATACCCGGATCTTGAACCAGATCGGTAGGTGTCTCCTTTCGTACCATGTTCAGTTCAAACGTTCTTAGCTTGTTAACTGCTGTCTCCAGGTCAAAGTCAGCAAAGTCTTTGTCTTCTCTCATCAACACAGTATACATCTCCCATTTCGGTGGGAGAGCATCAAGAAGCTTTTCAACAATCTCATCTTCTTTGTAAACAATTGAATAGTTGCTGAGTTCAGTCATCAGATGATAATATCTAGTGATGATATCATCAAGTGATTCATTCTTCAGATACTTGAAGACCGAGGATTGGGTTTTTAGAAGTTTAATATTCGATGCACGAATTCCCACATTGCCCTCAAACCGGTTTTCAAGCGCTTCCCAAAGCTCTCTGGCAGTTTTATACTTTCTGAATGTGTGCAGAATCTCTTGTGGAAGAGCCATTGTAATTGCTGCATGAGCTTTGCTTTCGGCCTCATACATTTTCTTCTCTTCTTCTTCCATCTCTTTGTATTTCTTGATCTGATCACGACCCTCATACTCAGCAGTAGGTGGAATGTAACCATCTTGTATGCACACCCACATCTTAGCGTCTTGGTACTTGACATATTGTTCAAAACGATCTTTCCACGCTACATAATCGGTTTTCTTAAGCATCTTCGGTGCCTTTGTAGCCGAACCCGCTTCCACTTCCATCTTAACAAGTTCCGTAATGTTTATTGAAGACATCTTTCACGAAACCCAAAGAAACTCGAAAAATAAAAAAATTTATTTTAAACAGTACTGTAGGCGAAGTTGTGGATAACTTCGCTTAAGTCTGAACTTCGCTTTCTTTTTAAATTCGCCTGATTCGGCGAAGTTGTGTATAACTTCGCTTGAGGTAAGCGAACTTGAGAGGTAGGCGAAGTTATGGGTAACTTCGCTTGAGATAAGCGAACTTGAGAAGGTAGGCGAAGTTGTGGATAACTTCGCTTAACCTTATATCTTCGCTGAAACCCTACGAACAGTGACGGCAACTTCGCCTAATGAACACGATGAATATGCAGGTTTGATTTCTGGATTTTACGAGGTTTGTGAAGGTGTTATGGGTTGTTTATGATTGTAGGAGATGAGTATGACACAAAAACTCAGAAAACTCGTCCCGCGAATAGTCGAACGGAACGATTTCTACACCCGCTTGATAATCCCGAACCACACAATCGAGCAAAAGCTCTGATACCAATTGTAGGTTCCCAGCCGGATCTACACGAGATATCGCGTTCTACGTAGGTGCGGAATCCCTACATAAGACGTTACGAGTATAGAAAACGATACGAGCTAACACACGATACGATAATCAAACACACGTTGTATTTCAACCGTAAACACGTGATACTATGATCACTGAATACAAACTCTCTGACTCGAATGACAACTTCTGTGAATGAATTCACGAATAACAAACTGAATTATCTTCCTCAGCCGTAACCTAGCTAAATATATAAGCGACAACTTCGCCTGGTAAGTTCAGGCGAAGTTGTTCCTAACTTCGCTTGTTCCACAAGTTCGCCTATAACTAGCGAACTTGTGATAACTTCGCTTATATACAAAACTCAAATCTAACTAACATGATTACAGACACTCGACACTGAACTACTGACATCATGCACCAACAGAAAGACCCAATTCAAAGAATCCAAGGCCTTCTCAAAGTCAATCTTAAAATTCATAGGCTGGGCATTCGAGTTGTTAACCAAAAAATGATTTTGTTAACCAAAAGTGGACCATCTAAGATGCTACAATTTTCCAAGTAAGTTAATTGAGTATCCGCAGTTAGAAAATGCATTACTATTGAGTCTGTTTTCCAAGACTTTGCCGATTTCCTTGTATATACACCCAAATAAATGTATTAGTCGGTTTTCACCTAGAGTTATTGTATATTTGATTTTTGGAACAAGATCTATGAAGGAAGAATTACACCCAAGATTCATATCAAGGTTTCATAAAAGCTTCTTCAAGAAGATACCATAAACTTGTTATGAATGCAAAGTTAAAACCGCCCGGATCCAGTGCCTTGTCACTCCCGTAATCCCATACCGCCAATTTAATATAGTTTATGCAAAAAGGATTTGCGAGGGCAAAAGCATCATTATCGGATAAAGCTGTTTAGTTTCTAACAGCTGATGTGTGTCTAACGAGTGCTATTTTTATGGAACTCACAACTAAGCTTTAAATTTAAAACGAAACTCCTAATGAATCCACACACAACCGGCAAGTGTACCAGTCACAAGCAGTATAGACCTAAGAAGTCCGAGTATCGAACACAAGGACACGTGAGAACGCCTATGATCACTAAACCCTAGACAAAACCTTCTTAAAAATAATATTTTTAAATTGATATTTAATAATTAAACTACTTGACTTAAATTACTTTAACTAAATTAATAAATTTAACTTAACGAAAACACTTAACGAAAATTAAAGACTGACAGACAATGGAGAAAACGTCTACCTATGTAAGAATCCTATTGAAGGTCTAACAAACTAATGGATTGAATAATCTTACGAAACCGGTATCTAAGGATGACACAACTAAGGTTCGCTCAAGAAAGCTAGATCACCTCTCGGTCTCACTAACTAACCCTTACACTTAATTGATTTTAAGAACAAACTAGGAAACGAATGCTAAGTTGTTCAAATGTCGACTCTCCTCTCGGTCTCACCGACACACGACCCTAATGGAAACGAATACTGCACAACCAAGGATAGAGGAACAATTTGGTTTAACATGAACTAAATCAACTAATCGCTCACAAACCCAAACCCGACAAGAACCAAACCCGTTCTCGCGCAATCCTAATTCTAACAAGTAAAAGCAATGAGACGACTTTATTTCCTATCACCTCTCGGTCTCTAAGAAGGTGTTTAACCCGCTGACCTATTTTAGTTAACAATCTCAACAAAACCCTACGGTTGTTCTTACCGCAAACAAACTCTAAACACAAAGTATAGACTTGAAAATACAACTATTAATCAAAACTAATTAAATTAATCGAAGTATCAGATTATGAGATAAAATAAAAAATATCACAGCCACTAAACACAACCTAATGCATTATTAAACCAAACTTTCAATAGCAATTCATGTCATATTGATCAAACAATCCATTTAACTCATTAAAACCAAACAATAATCATCTAACCTAGGTAGAACAAAGAAGTTTTGCCAATCATAATCAATGAACAATAGAGAAAATAGATATAAATGATAAACATGTTCATATAAATCTTATTACAAAAGGTTTGAATAATCAAAAACCAAAAACGAACTCACAAACGTTAAAATAGTCAAAACCGACAACCGAAGGATAAAAGATAGAACCGTAAGCTTGTCCTCCTTGGTTTCTACTCTAGAGCAGGTGTGGTGGCTGAAAATATTATGTTAAAATTCGTTCATAGGGTATTAGCCCTTTATATATATCTTTAAACACCTCCTTCCTAATATAAATAGGTTAAAACAAGTCCACAAGGCCCACTAGAAGACAAAATAGATGGGGTAGCTAATTCCTGAACTATCTTGGCAGCCTTTGGGACATGTGGGATGTCGCATAGCACAGGCATGGATGCCTCACCTGGTTGCGTAGCACGGCCAGGTCCTGGGTGCTCGTTTCTTCGTTTTCTGACTTATTTATCTTCAAACACGCATACCGGCTTCATCCGAATCCCGTTTGAGCTGATTCTTTCTTCATTAAACTCGTTTTTTCGCTCTCTTCAACATGGGACCTATCATATAAACAAACATTTAATTTCATGCAAGAAAAAGTTATATTTGTTAACGGTTCACGCATACAACAACCCAAAAACGGGATAAAAGGCTATGTATTTTGCCATACATCAAATATCCCCACACTTGAACCTTTTTCATCCCTGAAAAAGATTTATGCAATGTAATCGTAATCGGAAAACTGATTTAAAAACATATAGATTATTTTAAAGTTCAGAGAAACGCAAAAACCGCAATTGCGGATATTGTAGTCCACTTAAAATCATGCCTTGATATTTACCGGGACAAATAAGATCCAACAATTTATATTACTCATTGGTTTACACAATTAAGACCCACTTATTTTCAGCTTTTACCGGACCAGACCACCCCAACTTGACTTAAACCTTAAAATCAGCAGATTTAAAAATTTTTTTTGCTCTTTTTTTTTCATGAACAGTTAAGACGACCAAGGGTATTGTTTATCTACCTAATCTTAAGCATCAAAGTCTACCATGCAGCCATTAGATACAATTAAGGTATTATTAATTAATTTTCTAGTGTTTCCCACAACATGACATACCCCCGTTATCAAGCAATACCTCGAACCATCACCATAGGTGAGCATGCAAAATTTCATCTGTATGGTTTACATGTAACGTGTCCCTTGTGGTCCGTTTCTTAATGGTAATGAGACGCGAGCAAGGGGACCCCACATAGCTAACAACGTGGATGATTAAGGCTGTAGTGTATTTGTACTTTTAGTACGTAGTGATCATGTTTATTGACTTATGTGGTAGAAAACTGCGGGTTTGCTCTTTTTTAGCTTTTATTTAAATATTCACAATCCGAATTAGGAATTGTAAATACCCAGATGAATAGACTACATACAGAGCCATGGTCTCCGGACCCGAAGCATCCCATCAATACAAGAATGAAGGTTATAAAACCATACGCCAACGAAGTGTAAAACACTAAAACTAAGCACTTTAAGATTTATATCGCCGGCTACATGGCATACTCTAACGTTAAACCTACCCAAGAATCATATGATAACGTATTCAAAATTTAAATTTATAATATTTTTCAGATTTCATACCAAGAATTGAGGCTTGAGTATGGCCCAACCTTTCATTACTTATTTTCCACAGACAAAACGCTTTACCCACAAAAGATTTCCGTTTACCGATTTTTATCAAATTGCCTTTTCATTCTCAAGGCTGAGCCTACCGACACATCCCAAGTTAAGTGCGTTTTCTTTTATATTATCTCATATTATTAGTAGTTTGAAAAACCAATTTCCGATTTTACTATCACCGTCCATTATTTGCAAAAATATTCATTAAATTTTTGGGACATTTTTCTTTAAAACTTTTTTTTTAATTATTATTATTTTTTTTCAAATTTAGTCGCCCTAGTCACTTTCAGTTTTTAGGTCAATGGCTATCCTGTATGTCTACAGGTAGATAACAGGACCAAACACATACAAGTATACGTTCCTCAAACTTGAGTAACCGACATAATTTTCCGCGTAAGAATATTTTTTTTTTTAAATATTAACTTCCAAGATTTTCAATATTCTTTTATTTTTCTTAAAAATGAAAACGTTAGTTCCCCATCCCCACACTTAAATTTCACATTGTCCTCAATGTGAGACAAGGAAAAGACAAAACTAAACATAAAGAAAAATAAAGTGGAACAGACTCCCCCGGTATATGTGATCATGCAAGTGTGTGGTGAATCATGTTCCTCGCCCTCCTATTCGAATGAAAGCTTAAAACTCCAGTGCTCTCTATCAAGCTATCACTAACGAACGAAAGCGGCAATCCTTAAGCAAATTGCATCCCCACACTTGTTTAAAACTCCAACTCATTAAACGTCATCAGCCAACCAAGGAATAACTTTCAAGTAAGAGAAGAAACAACTTGACAAAACTCGGAAATAAAAATAAAAATGAAGATAAAATAATAAGGAAAGATATCCCGGGAAGCGCTAAGTTTATTGAATAGTCTTCAGCCGGAGTCGCTCCCGAAACCTTAATCAGAAGGCTTCTCCTTTATTCTCTTCCCATCGACGCTCCTCAACACTCTCCTTACAATTGGTCGGGAAGAAACCAATTGCACATCTCTCATGGGCCCGACCATATGAATTAAACTCGGCCCACCAACTCTTGAGTTCCCCCAAAAATGGTTCAATGAAGTGAGATGGGGATGTCAAACTCTTACACTATGATTTCTTCGCCCAGAAATCCTCCTTCTAATTCATTTAGTCAAATTTTTAAACCTTAACACGTCCCGAATGGAGATTGAGTACGGTTCGTGTTTTGGTTTTTCACAATCGAGGTGAAGTGTCGGAAGGACCGAATCACTAACTACTTCATGGCTCTTTTCACAAAGCTCCTTCTTGACCCCCACACTTGGCTCGTTATACAATAGATCTTCAAGCAACTTTAAATCACCAAGTGGGCCAAACTCTCCTTCATCCATAATGGTAAAATCCATAAATTCTTCACCAAACTCTTCCTTAAATTCTTCCTCCCAAGAGGGAACATACTCCTCTACTCTCTGCTCCTCCATTCCGGTATCTTCAATCTCACTCAGGGTTTCAAACATATGTGGATTCAAAGGTGAAATATATTCCATATCATTTCTAATAGCAAACAATACATCATCCATTATTGCTTCCAATTCTGGGGTGGGCTCTAATATATTCCCTGACAAATCTTTATACCCTAATAAGTTCCCCATTTGATCATATGCAAATCGGTATGGAGGAGGCTTTGCAAGAAGTGATTCCCATGGAGCTTTCCACGCCTCTACTTCTATATTTCTCCTCTCATAAGCATCATGCAGCCAGTGAATTCCGCCACAAACTTTGCACCATGGTTCTCCAACTTGTAATCTGAACATCTTCGCTGTAAAGAACACTCAAAAGAAAAGGATCACGGGCACCAGATAAAAATAGATAAAATATTTAACAATAACAATAATAATAACAAAAATAAAACTAAACTTAAACTACACTAAACAAAAATAAACTAAACTAATAAAAATAACTAATTTAATCTAAATATAAATACGAAATACGATAGGCAAGTCCCCAAATCGAGTCGTTTTCATTACGCCTCAAACCGTGTCCCTGGAAACGGCGCCAAAAACTTGATCTGTGTCTAACGAGTGCTATTTCTATGGAACTCACAACTAAGCTTTAAATTTAAAACGAAACTCCTAATGAATCCACACAACCGGCAAGTGTACCGATCACATGTAGTATAGACCTAAGAAGTCCGAGTATCGAACACAAGGACACGTGAGAACGCCTATGATCACTAAACCCTAGACAAGACCTTCCTAAGAATAATAGTTTTAAATTGATTTTTAATAATTAACTACTTGACTTAAATTACTTTAACTAAATTAATTAAATTAACTTAACGAAAACACTTAACGAAAATTAACGACTGACAGGCAATGAAGAAAACGTCTACTTAGGTAAAAATCCTATTGAAGGTCTAACAAGCTAATGGATTGAATGATCTTACGACACCGGTATAAGGATGACACAACTAAGGTTCACTCAAGAAAGCTAGATCACCTGTCGGTCTCACTAACACACCCTAACTTACACATAATTGATTTTTAGAACAAACCGGGAAACGAATGCTAAGGTGTTCTAATGTCGACTCTCCTCTCGGTTTCACCGACACACGACCCTAATGGAAACTAGTACTACGCAACCAAGGATAGATGAACAATTTGGTTTAACATGAACTAAATCAACTAATCGCTCACAAACCCAAACCCGGCGAGAACCGAACACGCTCTCACGCAATCCTAATTCTAACAAGTAAAAGCAATGAGACGACTTTGCTTCCTATCACCTCTCGGTCTCTAAGAAGGTGTTTAACCCGCTGACCTATTTCAATTAACAATCTCAACAAAACCCTACGGTTGTTCCTACCGCACACAAACTCTAAACACAAAGTAAAGACTTGAACATACAACTATCAATCAAAACCAATTAAATTAATCGAAGTATCAGATTATGAGATAAAATAAAAAATATCACAGCCACTAAACACAGCCTAATGCATTATTAAACCGAACTTTCAATAGCAATTCATGTCATATTGATCAAACAATCTAGTTAACTCATTAAAACCGAACAATAATCATCTAACCTAGGTAGAACAAATAATTTTAGCCAATCATAATCAATGAACAATAGAGAAAATAGATATAAATGATAAACATGTACATATAAATCTGATTACAAAAGGTTTGAATGATCAAAAACCAAAAACAAACTCACAAACGTTAAAATAGTCAAAACTGACAACTCTAGGATAAAAGATAGAACCGTAAGCTTGTCCTCCATGGTTTCTACTCTAAAGCTGGTGTGGTGGCTGGAAATATTATGTTAAAATTCGTTCATAGTGTGTTAGCCCTTTATATATATATCTTTAAACACCTCCTTCCTAATATAAATAGGTTAAAACAAGCCCCCAAGGCCCACTAGAAGACAAAATAGATGGAGTAGCTAATTCCTGAACATTCTTGGCAGCCTATGGGACGTGTGGGACGTTTCATAGCGTGGTCATGGATGCCTCACCTGGTTGCGTAGCTCGGCCAGGTCCTGCGTGCTCGTTTCTTCGCTTTCTGACTCGTTTATCTTCAAACGCGCATACTGGCTTCATCTGAATCCCGTTTGAGCTTATTCTTACTTCATTAAACTCGTTTTTTCTCTATCTTCAACATGGGACCTATAATATACACAAACATTTAATTTCATGCAAGAAAAAGTTATATTCGTTAAAGGTTTACGCACAAAATAACACAAAAACGAGATAAAACGTTATTTGTTTTGCAACACATCAAATATCCCCTACTTGAGCCTTTTTCATCCCTGAAAAAGATTTATGCAATGGATTCATAATCGGAAAACTGATCTTAAATACATATAGATTATTTTAAAGTTTAGAGAAACGCAAAAACCGCAATTGCCGATATTGTAGTCCACTTAAACTTATGCATTGATATTTACAGGGACAAATAAGATCCAACAATTTATATTACTCAGTGGTTTACACAATCAAGACCCGCTTATTTTCAGCTTTTACCGGACCAGACCACCCCAACTTGACTTAAACCTCAAAATCAGCAGATTTAAAATTTTTTTTGCTCTTTTTTTTTTTCATGAACAGTTAAGACGACCAAGGGTATTGTTTATCCACCTAAGCTTAAGCATCAAAGTCTACCATGCAGCCATTAGATACGATTAAGGTATTATTAATTAATTTGCTAGTGTTTCCCACAACATGACATACCCCCGTCATCAAGCAATACCTCGAACCATCACCATAGGTGAGCATGCAAAATTTCATCTGTAAGGTTTACATGTAGCGTGTCCCTTGTGGTCCATTTCTTAATGGTAATGAGATGCGAGAAAGGGGACCTCACTTGGCTAACAGCGTGGATGATCAAGTCAGTAGTATCATGTTTATTGACTTATGTGGCAACTGCGGGTTTGCTTTTTTTTTTTTAGCTTTTATTTAAATATTTACAATCCCACTTAGGAATTGAAAATACCCAGATGAATAGACTACATACAGAGTCATGGTCTCCGGACCAGAAGCATCCCATCAATACAAGTATTAAGGTTATAAAACCATACGCCAATGAAGTGTAAAACACTAAAACTAAGCCCTTTAAGATTTATATCACCGGCTACATGGCATACTCTAATGTTAAACCTACCCAAGCATCATATGATAACGTATTTAGAATTAATATTTATAATATTTTTCACATTTCATACCAAGAATTAAGGCTTGAGTATGGCCCAACCTTTCATTACTTATTTTCCACAGACAAAACGCTTTACGCACAAAAGATTTCCATTTACCCATTTTATCAAATTGCCCTTTCATTCTCAAGGCTGAGCCTACCGATACATCCAAAGTTAAGTACGTTTTCTTTTATATATTCTCATATTATTAGTAGTTTGAAAAACCAATTTCCGATTTTACTATTATCGTCCATTATTTGCAAACATATTCATTAAATTTTTGGGACATTTTTCTTTAAAACTTTTTGTTTTTTTAATTATTATTATTTTTTTTCAAATTTAGTCGCTCTAGACACTTTCAGTTTTTGGGTCAATGGCTATCCTGTATAAGCAATGAAAATTATATGAATACATGTATAAAGAATCTCATATCTCATAGTCCCATCCGAAGATCATAAAAATGCATACGTTTAACATAGCTAATAAGGTAGGTATGTCATATGGTAGTGACTTTTAAGTCTTAACAAACTATTTGTACAATCCGTGTGAACATTTTTTATAATATTCAGAAATCAAAGAATGAGTACCACTAAGATTTGAAACTTACATTTATTCACATTAATAACAACTCACTATTTCAACTTTCTCTACAAGCTCAAAAATGGCATGGCATAGAAGATCAAAATTAGGGTTTGATATAACTTCTCGGTTATTTCTCTTCCAAAATCGCTACTCTAAAACCCTCCAATCTCGATCATCAAGTACGTCCATCAATTGAATAAGTTCACACCCACTTCAATTTATCTAATGAAGTTTACAAAAGTGTTAGTGAACGGTTTTGCATCTTGAGTCTTTGTATTTATTGTTTTTTTTATTATGATTATTATTATTATTATTATTATTATTATTATAATGGACAAGTTATAGATATTATTGTCCAGTTCGTCAAAGTAAGTCTAGTTCGTTAAAGATGTTTAACGAACTAGACTGTTAAGTTATTAATATTATTGTCCAGATCGTCAATGGAATCAGAATCGGAAAACTGATCTTAAAAACATATAGATTATTTTAAAGTTCATGGAAACGCAAAAACCGCGATCATCGATATTGTTGTCCACTTAAAACCATGCCTTAATCTTTACCGGGACAAATAAGATCCGACAATATTATTACTCAGTGGTTTACACAATAAATATCCGCTTATTTTCAGCTTTTACCAGACCAGACCACCCCAACTTGACTTAAACCTCAAAATTAGCAGATTTAAACTTTTATTACTCTATTTTTATGAATAGTTAAGAAGATCAAGGGTATTGTTTATACACCTAAGCTTAAGCATCAAAGTCTACCAAGCTGCCACTAGATATGATTACGGTAAAATTAATTAATAGTTAGTGTTCCCCACAACATGACATACCCCCGTTATCAAGCAATACCCCTAACCATCACCATAAGTGAGCATGCAAAATTTCATCTGTAGGGCTTACATGTAGCGTGTCCCTTATGGTCCGTTTCTTAATGGTAATGAGACGCGGGCAAGGAGACCCCATATGACTAACAGCGTGGATGATCAAGTCAATAGTGTATTTGTACTTTTTGTACGTAGTGATCATGGTTTATTGACTTAAAAGGGTTTGCTCTTTTATAGCATTATTTTAAATATCCACAACCCCACTTAGGAATTGTGAATACCGAGATGAATAGATTGCATACAGACCCATGGTCTCCAGACCCGAAGCATCCCATCAATACAAGAATTAAGGTTATAAAACCGTACGTCAATGAGTTGTAAAACACTAAACTAGCAGTTTAAGATTTATATCACAGGCTACACGGCATACTCTAATGTTAAACCTACCCAAGCATCATATGATAACGTATTCAAATTTTGAAAATTATAATATTTTAACATTCATACCAAAAATTGAGGCTTGAGTATCGCCCGACCTTCCATTACTTATCTTCCACGGACAAAACGTTTTACCCACAAAAGATTTCCGTTTTAACCATTTTATAAAATTGCCCTTTCATTTTCAAAGCTGAGCCTACCGACACATCCCAAGTTAAGTGCATTTTCTTTTATTTATCTCTTATTATTAGTAGTTTGAAAGACCAATCTCCGATTTTTCTATTATCTTCCATTTTATTGCAAAAAATTTCGTTAAACTCTTGGGACATTTCAAAATTTTTTTTTAAGCGTTTGGTTATTTTTTTTTCAATTATTTTTATTTTTGCCGAAAATATCAATATCCCTTCCCCATACTTAAATTTCACATTGTCCTCAATGTGAGAAAAAGGAAATTACAAATAAAGTTATGCAAAAATATAAATAATGAATTGGAACAGACTCCCCTAGTAAATAGATGATATGCCTCATGAGTCGTGTTCCACGCCCTCCAATTCCAATGTGATCAACAAGCTATCTTCTAATAACGTCATCTTTCACGAACAAAAGCATAAATCCTGAAACAAGTGGCATCCCCACACTTGTTTAAAACCATATCCCATCAACTATCTCATAAGCAACCTTGGAACAACCTGCAAGTAAGAGAAGAAACACCCGGCAGAGCAAAGAAGTAAAAACAAAATAGAAATAAAAATAGAAGAAAATATAGTACCGGGTTGCCTCCCGAGAAGCGCTAATTTATAAAAAGTCTTCGGCCAGACTTAGTCATGAAACCTCAATCAGGAGGCTTCTCCTTGACCCCCTTCCCATCGGTGCTCCTCAACACTCTCCTCTGTTTGATATCAGTTAACCTTACTAACACTAATCTCAGATCTGAGTTGTATATAATTAACTTCTAATATGGATCTAGTTCGTAATTGCCATTGATCTATACTTATCTATCTATATATGTATTAGTTGTATGTATGTGTATAATATTAATATGAAGATTGAGAGAGATTGGACAGAGGTTCGTTAATTAATTCTCAAAACTTAACTTAAACTGTGAACAGTGTTCACTATAAATAGACGATGGACTTAGTTCGTTAACATCCCCAAACTAACTAAAGTCCAATTCGTTACATACATTAAAAGGAAAATAACTTAGCGAGTCACTCCCTGATTCGTTAAACATCCTTAACGAATCAGGAGGGATATAACTTAGATCTAGTTCGCTAAACATCCTTAGTGAACTAGACATTACATTTAATGAATTACAAGATAAAATAATTGTTTATCACATTAAACAAACCAACAAATACGTGAACGATAAATACAAAGACTCGAGACGCAAAACCGTGCACTAACAGATACCCCCTCGTCTTGAGCTCTTTGTCTTTAAATTACTTGAAACGCTTGGACTGCCAGTCTCTGCAACTATGAATTCCGTTATCATAACGTACACGCACAACGCGTTGGAATTGCATAGCCAGATCATAGTCTTCATTGCGCTCAATCAGAATCTTGTTCTTGTGCAGCTCATCCTTAGTGAACTAGACATTACATTTAATGAATTACAAGATAAAATAATTGTTTATCACATTAAACAAACCAACAAATACGTTAACGATAAATACAAAGACTCGAGACGCAAAACCGTGCACTAACAGATACCCCCTCGTCTTGAGCTCTTTGTCTTTAAATTACTTGAAACGCTTGGACTGCCAGTCTCTGCAACTATGAATTCCGTTATCATAACGTACACGCACAACGCGTTGGAATTGCATAGCCAGATCATAGTCTTCATTGCGCTCAATCAGAATCTTGTTCTTGTGCAGCTCATCGTTGTCGGTCTCGGTTAAGTTAACGAGCCAGATTGGGTCGATGATCTTGATCAGCTCTGTCTTTAAACCTGTACCAAAAACAATGACAGCCTCGCCAGTACGATTGTCGTAGTACCAGCGGTTGAAGGATAAATGTATTTGTTGGTTCATTGTCTTCACCGGTACACGCTTCATTGTCTTCGGCGGCTTTACTTTAAGTTCCAACTTCTTCCAACCCGTTTTTGGATCGATCTCATCGATTCTCTTACGGATAGGAATTTGTGGCTTAAAATACTTAAAACCATGATTCACCTCAAACACTAAGTGTTGGTGAAAACGTTTTGCATGGTAGTCATCACCGCGATTAATAAACGGACGATACGCCAAAGTGCCCACATCCCATCTCGGTAATGAGAGAAGATCAGACATCCTTTCGTAGTGCTGGACGCCCTTCTTCAATTTAACAATGTATACCTTAAGATCCGATTATGAGAGAACGTCATAGAGACCAAGATCTAGCTGCTAATACGATACATCAACAAGAAATCGATACTTTAAATATATACTTTATTGATAAATATGGATGAATACATTAGAGAAAATAATAACTTATGGAGAGGATAATTTAGATCTATGTACAAGTTCTCTACTAAATTATGAGCATGAGCTCTGTCACACCCTCAAAATCCACTAACGGAGTTTTACCGTCAGAGGGTGTGAACTAACAGGATCGGAATCATTAGTTATAATCAAACCATAAATAAAGTTTTCAAAACACGAAAACATTTAAGTGTAAAATAAGTGCGGAAGCGTAAAAACCATAAGCCAAGCGTTGCGTCACGCAGGACGACTTAAAACCCAATAACAATAGTCTAAAACAAGTTTGCATAAACAGTAACGTTCAAATTAATGCATGATCCTATACCGCGCGCCCGCCTCGGCTACCTGAGAATAACATACTAAAAGTGTCAACACGAGGTTGGTGAGTTCACAAGTTTATATAAAATAAAGCGTTTAGCGTTCTGCGTTTGGCGTTTTGCGTTTAGCGTTTAGCGTTTTGCGTTTAGCGTTACCAGATAGTGTTAAATCAATTATATATCTATAGGTAGCTAGCCTATAAAACAAGTATTACTAAGTGTTCGACACCGAAGCTGACTGTTTATCATGTGCCTTGCCACCAGGTCTATCCCGACCATGGTAATGTGTTAGCCAAAATTACACCTACTCGACCTCCAGTCGAGCTTAGCGTTGGGTGGGGTTTGTAAAACCCAGTAGTACTACTCAACAGCGACTCGCTATTATCCAATATTAAACGGTTCGATGTGTAGGACTTCAGTTGTTTCGTTTGCCACTTAGCCTTTACAAGTGATATATAATTTCATAACAAAATCTAAAAGCGTTTCGGAGTATGTTATCTCCCCCAAGTGAAAAGCGTTTAAAAAGTTTAAAAGGGGAAAGTGAAACTCACTGTTTGCGAAGAATTCCAAAAACAAGTCACCCAAGTGATGCGCGTCACAGAAAACTCTCACTAGCGTTCTAAAACAACAAGGAGATTTTCTAAGTGTCGGAACTATTATTGAGTCTCTAGACTCGGCACATAATACCTATACACAAGATACGTTTCGTGTTTCGTTTGTGAATCGTGTGTGTCTCAACAAGCACATTAGTGATACGTTACGTGTGTGAACAACTATTTACGTGTCAAGTGTTAATGGTGTACATTACTAGCAATTATTCCCCGTAAGGGCAATTTGGTCAAAACATAACAATTATCTAGTAATTAGCACGTTTCATGTATTTTCACAAAGTTCAGCAGCTAGTTTCATCAAGACAGAATTCTACTTGAAAGATTACTCTATTCAACAGATCATAGTATTTCAATTAATTCACCAAAAATCTACACAAAAGAATACATGAGTTAGGTTTTCAGAACATATTTTATTGTATTTTTATTCCACATAGATTTCTCATAATGATCAAAACATTAAAGCAAACTCACAGCAGTCAAAATCATGCGCAACAGAATGTTATTTGTTATTCTTGTTAAATGAAAAATCCAATTAATGCAAGACCAATTGGGTTAGGTTCTTAACTCAACAAGTTAACTTCCAGAAGTGGAACCAACCCATTTGGTCTTGTAGTTCATGAGATATGCTAATTACAAAACAACTTAACAGCAGGTCTCACAACTCAGATTTGCACTTCAGTTTTGTAAAATCATAAAGATTAACTTTTACTCGTCCAAAAATTACAAACTTGGACTTTATAGAAACTAGACTCATTATAGTACCCTGTAGTGTTAACAACCTCAGCCAATTTCGAAATTAACAATTATTTACAGTTATCCAAACATAACTTACAATCTGTCCAGTACCAGTTTTGACCTTTAATCATATTTAAATCGTTTGAGTAACCAAAACACCTCCAAATTAGGCGTGGTTGGACTTTCTGAAAACTAGACTCAGAGTACTACCTTGTAGACTCATAATTAGCTCAGTTTGCTAATATATTCAACAAGTTACATGTCGTTCAAGTTTAACAATCTCTGCTGTCCAAAACTCAGCAAGCACAAACAATCGTCTAACATGCATCCTAAGCATACGACATATCTCAAAACATGTAACGAGCATAATTAATCACAAAAATCAGTAGTAACCCTCTAGGGTTAAAAAACAATCAATGATTCAATAATCTTTCACCGTTCAAAATCACATATGATCATCAATATCAATAACTAACACATAATCAATCATCATCTAATCAAAATTACACATGCAAACACTAGATACATGATTTACAAAGTTAGGGTTTCATGTTTATACCTTAAAAACGCAGAAACAACCAAGAGAAACGTTGGAGATGCTTAGAAACGAGTGTAGGATGCTCCGATTATGAAAGATACGATCAAACGAAGGTGATATGTGTGTGTGTGTTGGCTGCCGATCGCAAGAGAGGGGAGGGGGGCTGGCCGATCGGGTTAGAGGGAGAGAGAAAGAGATTAGGGTTTTTAATATTATTAATAATAATATGTTACATCAAGGCCCCTCCACTTCTAAATATTACTTTTCTAGCTTAAATTAACTTGTTTGCATCTTGAGTTAGTGTTCTAACCAATATTATCACATAACACATAAGTCTAACACATAATTATCACATAATTATTGTTTTGTTGTTTTTCGTTTATTCACCAATGGTTTGCGTCAACTCGTTTGCGTTTCGGTGCAATTCCCCGAAAGACTACACATGTAGTAATTGTCAAGCGTCATTTAAACCCTTAGTTTAAATGTAATGAGATGTGCGTTATAGATCAAGTGATCTTAAGTTTGAATTGACGGAGTTAACCTGAAATTGACGAGTGTCACATCATTCCCATGTTAAATAATTTTCGTCCCGAAAATTTGAGTCAAGTCGTGATGAGTGTCTGAAAAAGTAAGAAAAATTTCAGTTTGTCATATCATCCCCTAGTAGAAAGAAATTTCGTCCCGAAATTTAATTCATACCTCCGGTGATTTCTGACGGTTTGCTGGGTTTCGCGGTTTTCTGTGTTTGGTTAGCCCTTCAAAAAGGTGAGGATACTTTTTCATCATTTGATCCTCGCGTTCCCACGTGAACTCCGGTCCACGTCTCGAGTTCCAACGAACCTTAACGATTGGAATTTTGCTGTGCTTGAGTGTTTTGGTTTCCCAATCCAAAACTTCGACTGGTTCTTCAATGAAGCGTAGTTGTTCATCAACTTGCAATTCGTCCAAAGGGACTGCTTGGGTTTCATCGGATAGGCATTTCTTCAAGTTCGATACGTGGAATACATTTTGTACACTGCTGTGTTCCGTTGGTAAGTCCAGTCGGTACGCCATTGGACCAATGTGCTCAGTTATCCGGTAGGGGCCAACGTATCGTGGATTGAGTTTGTTTCGCTTCCCGAAGCGAACCACACCTTTCCAAGGTGAGACTTTGAGTAATACTTGGTCGTTCACTTGAAATTCAAGAGGCTTTCGGCGCTTGTCGGCGTAACTCTTTTGGCGATCTCGTGCTGCTGCCATGCGGTTTCGGATTTGAACAATCTTTTCAGAGGTTTCAAGTACCAGTTCTGGACTAGTGATTTGGCTGTCACCCACCTCTACCCAGCAGAGAGGTGATCGACACTTCCGTCCGTACAACGCTTCAAACGACGCTGCTTTAATACTTGTGTGGTAGCCGTTATTATACGAAAACTCTACCAAGGGTAAGTGAGGTTCCCAACTTTTTCTGAAATCCAACACTCATGCACGCAACATGTCCTCCAAGGTCTGAATAGTGCGCTCACTTTTCCCATCCGTCTGAGGATGGTATGCTGTACTCATATCTAGGCGGATACCTAGTGCGCTTTGTAATGACCTCCAAAAGTGCGAAGTGAAACGGGAATCTCGATCAGAAATGATTGAGACAGGCACTCTGTGTCTAGACACTACTTCCTTCATGTAGACGCGAGTCAGAATTTCCATTTTATCCGATTCCTTAATCGCTAAGAAGTGTGTAGACTTAGTCAATCGGTCAACGATCACCCAGATGGTATCGCATCCCGTCGGTGTTTTAGGTAATCCCGTGATGAAATCCATTGAAATGTGTTCCCATTTCCACATTGGAAGTTCCGGTTGCTGTAGCAGGCCAGATGGTTTCTGATATTCTATTTTGACTCTTGCACAAGTCAAGCATTTGCTCACGTAGGTGGCAATGTTGGCTTTCATGTTTGGCCACCAGTAAAGTGCCTTTAAGTCATGGTACATTTTATCTGAGCCAGGGTGGATAGAATATCGGGACTTGTGTGCTTCGTCCATCACTAGAGTTCTCAACTCTCCGTATCGTGGAACCCAAATCCGGTTTTCAAAATATCGGACCCCGTCCGAATTGGTTTCGAGTTGCTTGTTCATGCCCCGCATGAGTTCTGATGGAAGATTATTATTTTTCAAAGCTTCGAGTTGCGCATCGCGAATCTGACCGGGTAAGTCGGCGTGAATCGTAAGTTGTAATGCTCGCACTCGCCTGGGTTTATCGTTTTCTTTTCTGCTGAGAGCGTCGGCCACTACATTTGCCTTTCCAGGGTGGTACTTGATGGCATAATCATAATCCTTAAGCAGCTCGACCCAACGACGCAGTCGCATGTTCAGCTCCTTCTGATCGTAGATATGTTGGAGACTCTTGTGGTCGGTGCAAATGGTAAACTTGGTACCGTACAAGTAATGCCTCCATATCTTAAGAGCAAACACCAAAGCTCCGAGTTCCAAGTCATGGGTCGTGTAGTTCTTCTCGTGAATCCGTAGTTGTCGAGAGGCATAGGCTATAACCTTCTCGAGTTGCATCAGCACGCAACCGAGACCTTGTATCGATGCGTCACAATGTACCTCAAAATTTTTCGTTCCCTCGGGAAGGGCTAGAATAGGGGCGCTACAGAGTTTGGTTTTCAACAGTTGAAAAGCGGATTCTTGCGCGTTACCCCAATTGCAATTAGTACCCTTGTGAGTCAAAGCGGTGAGGGGTTGAGCAAAAATCCCTCGATAAAACGCCGGTAGTAGCCGGCCTGTCCTAGGAATTGTCGCACCTCAGTCGGAGTCTTAGGTGCTTCCCAGTTTTTGATGGCCTCTACCTTACCGGGATCGACATGGATACCATTCTCGTTAATCACATGTCCTAAGAAGTGAACCTCACGAAGCCAAAATTCGCATTTCGAGAGTTTAGCGTACAGTTGTTCCTTCTTTAGTAATTCCAGAATTAACCTCAAGTGTTCTTCGTGGTCGGTCTTGTCCTTGGAGTAGACGAGGATATCATCAATAAAAACAATCACAAACTTGTCGAGGTACGCCTTGCATACTCGATTCATGAGATCCATAAATACGGCTGGTGCATTGGTTAAGCCAAAAGGCATAACCGAAAACTCGTAGTGACCGTACCGAGTTCTGAAAGCCGTCTTTGAAATATCTTCTTCGCGCACTCTTAATTGATGGTAACCAGATCTCAGATCGATCTTCGAGTAGTAACTCGATCCTTGAAGCTGGTCGAACAGATCATCAATTCGGGGTAAAGGATAACGGTTCTTGATCGTCACCTTGTTCAGTTCTCTGTAGTCGATGCACATGTGGAAAGTCCCGTCCTTCTTTCGGACAAATAATACAGGGGCTCCCCATGGTGATGAGCTAGGTCGGATAAAACCCTTATCCAACAAATCTTGCAATTGAGTGGACAACTCCTGAAGCTCCGCCGGTGCAAGCCGATACGGGGCTCTTGCTATGGGTGCTGCACCGGGAGGTCAATTCGATTTGGAATTCGACTTGTCGAATAGGAGGGAGTCCAGGCAAATCCTCCGGTAAAACTTCCGGAAAATGATGTGTAGTGAAACACACTTACTTTCCGTATCATTTTTATCATGTTTTAATTGCTTTTTAGTTTAATTATTAAGTTTTATGGTTTGTTTATGCTTGATTTTACAAATATAGTTGTTTACTTGTAGGTTGTGAAGTTTGGTGGAAAAAAGAGTTAAATTGAAGAGTTAAGGGGCTTAATTGTGCAACTTTCTAACTTACAAGTCAAGGCCCGACCCAAGCCCACTTCTTAAAAGCCTTTTATAATATTATATTTAATTAATAACAAGAGTTTCCAGCAATAATCTATCCACTAATCCCGAAATACAGCCAAGAACCCTAAAACCCTAACCTAACCCTAAGTTCCGATCAGAACTTCTGCCGCCGGCAAGAAAGAAAGAAAAAAAGAAAGAGCAAGGCGGCTGAGGTGTTTTGGACGGCTGGAAAGGGAAGAGGAACCTTGGGGCAGGAGCTAGGGGCTTCAAACAATCATAAATATCAGCCATACTTGATAGTAATTCATCCTTTAACTTTAATTATTGTTCAAGAACCCTAACTTTATTAATTTGGTCTTTTGATTTGAATTGCTTTGCAAATGATTGATTGTTTGACTTGTTAGTGATATTGTTTGGATCTTGAATGAGTTTTATAATGTTTATGATGATGTTTATGGTGTTTTTCTTAAGTATGCATGGCTGTCCAAAATCAATGAGTAGCTAAACTTGTTTGTTTTACCTAGGATAGATGATTGTTGAGTAGTTTTGACTTGTTTAATGGGTTGTTAATATTCAGGACTTAAATTATTGATGTAAAGTTTAACTAAACCATGAATTAGATTGTGTGTGATGGCTGTGTTTTATTTGTTATTACTTATAATCTTCTTGCATTAGTTAATTGAATTGGTTTTGATTAATTGATTGCGTGTTAGACTCTTAACTTGGTGTTACGGGTTTATTTGCGGGGTGTACAACCGTAGGGATAAGTGGGTAATATAATCATCTAAAATCAGTTAAAATACACCTTCTTTGAGTCCGAGAGGTGATAAGAAGTAATATTGTCTCATTGCTTTTACTTGTTAGAATTAAGACCGCGCTAGAGCGGGTTTTTGTCTTGTCAAGTTTGAGTGTTTATGTGCAATTAGTTGGTTTAATTTGGGTTAAGTTAAATTGTTTCTCTATCCTTGGTTGCGTTGTATTCGTTTCCATTAGGATAGTGTGTCGGTGAGACCGAGAGGAGAGTCGGCATTTGAACACGTTAATAATTGTTTTTTCGGTTTGTTCTTTAAAATCAATTAAAACAAGTTAGAGTTTGTTAGAGAGACTGAGAGGTAATTTGACTTTCTTAAACAAGTTTTAGTTGTGTCATCCTTTATAACCGGTGTCTTGAATATTTTCAATCCGTTGTCTTGTTATTTCTATCAACATGATTCATTCCTAGGTAGACGTTTTTATCACTACAGTCAAAGTTTTCAAAGTTTTGTCAAAAGTTTTCGTTTAATTAAGTTAAGTAGTTTAATCAATTTTAAATATTAAAAATCATTTAAATATTATTTTGGTGAGTCTTAGTTAGAGTTTAGTAATTAAAAACGTTTTCACGTGTCTTCGAGTTCGATATCCGGACTTTCCTTATCTGTGCTATACGCGATCGGTACACTTGCCGTTTGTGTGAACTAGGATAGATTGTTTGAATTTTAAAGCTTGCGATTTGTGTTTTATTTATATATATATTTTCGCACATCAAGTTTTTGGCGCCGTTGCCGGGGACACGGTTAGAGGCGTATTAAGAACGACTCGAGTTAAGACTTGCCTTGTTTACTACTTGTCTTTCTTAATTGTTTTGTTTGTTAGTTTAAAATAGTTTAGCTAATTAATATTTCTTTTATTTATTTAATAGTTTAATGCGACGTACTCGATCTCTAGGACCACCAGAAGTTGAAGGATTTCCCGAACCAGAGAGAGAGCATCTTGAGAGACGTCGTACAAAACCGTCTTCCAGTTCATCTACATCCGTCGGTAATACGTTTTCTTCTCCTACTTTTTCTGAACCTGTCATTAGGGATAGGATTATGGGCGACGCGAATCCACTACCGAGGAGGACAGTTGCAGACCGGGCCCGTCCGGTAGATGCTGGCGCGAGATCCAGCATTGCTCCACCAGCTATAGGAGTTCAAACGACTTGGCAGATTCCATCTAATGTTCTGAACACGATTGCTCATTCTGCTCAATTTCACGGGTTGCTCCACGAGAACCTGCATTCTCATCTCACTCGTTTTACACGTATCTGTGACACGTTTCATCTTGCCGGCGTATCCGAAGACGCCATAAAACTCCGAATCTTTCCGTTCTCACTCGTTGATCATGCGAGTCTGTGGCTTGAGTCCCTCCCACAGGGATCCATTGCTACTTGGGCTGCCATGCAGACCCAATTTCTTGAAAAATACGATCCTCCGGCTAAGGCCGCTCGTTTACGTAACCAGATTCATTCTTTCCAGATGGAGGACACCGAGCGCTTCTACGAGGCGTGGGAAAGGTTCAAAAATCTACTCGCATTATGTCCAAACCACGGCCTACAAGACTGGGCGGTTGTTGAGAAGTTCTACAACGGAGTGACGTACGCGACTTAGAGTATGCTCGACACAGCTGTAGGAGGTAACCTACTAACAACGAAGAATACGGATGAGTGCATTGCCTTGTTTAACGGTTTAGCAATGAGTGGATACCAGCGACCACCAGTTAAGAGTACCAAAACCGTCGATTCCCTATCACGCGGCATGCATTCGGTCGATAACAGCACCGCACTGGCGGCACAAGTTGAAGCGTTAGCAAAGATCGTGAAGGACTTGCAGGTGAAAAGTAAGTTATGCGAGATCTGTAGAGGAGGACATGATACTTTTCAGTGCCCCGTAGGTTTCCAGGAGGAGGCAGTCGACTTCGTTAATAATCCAAACCGAAATCAACATTCTTTCAATTCTTATAATTCGGGGTGGAGAGGTAACCAAAATTCCAACTGGAGGAACGGAAATCAATCCGGCTTCTAGCAACGTCAGAGCCTATTCCAGGATTCCGGTGAGGGACCGAGTAGTGGGGAGAAGAAGCCCACGTTAGAGGAGATGATGGCACAGCAGACACAGATGCTGTCGCAACTCATGACTCGAGAGGACTCCCGTCACAAAGAAACTCAAGAGAAATTCCGGGAGCACGAGTCATTCATGAGAAATCAAGGAGCGTCAATTCAAAATCTTGAGCTTCAGATGGGAGAGATAGCAAGTCGTCTAAATTAGAGGTCGCCAGGTACACTTCCAAGTGACACTGAACAAAATCCGAAGGCGTTTGCGAAGGCGGTGATGACAAGGAGCGGTGCGGGGGCACGTAGCGAGCCCGTGATTCAAAAGGCGATGAGAGGAGTCGTTAGCGAGCTTGCGGTAGATGTGGAGGAGTAGGTAGAAGAGGAGACTCAGTTGGAGTCTCCACCGGCCGAGGTGCATCAAAGAGACAGAGCCGGAAGTTCAGCACAGGCCGAGAACCAACCATCACCCAGCACACCACCGAGAGTCTACAAACCTAGACTCCCATTTCCCGGGAGAGTCCGTAGGGATAGAGACGAGGAGCAAAACTCCAAATTTCTTGATCTTCTGAAGCAACTTCATCTTAATATTCCTTTCCTTGAGGCACTCACGCAAATACCCAAATACGCAAAGTTTCTTAAGGATATTCTATCGAACAAAGAGAAGTTAGCCGAAGTCTCTTCCATTCCTCTGAGTGCTGGTTGCTCTGCAGTCTTGCAGAGAAAGTCACCAGAAAAGATGTCCGATCCTAGGAGTTTCACAATTCCCTGCATCTTGAGTGATAATACGGTCGTCCATGCGCTGGCAGATCTTGGTGCCAGTATTAATCTCATGCCGTATTCCGTGTATCGCAAGTTGGTACTAGGCGAACCGAGGCCTACCCGTATGAGTATCCAGCTTGCTGATCGTTCTGTAAAATATCCCCGAGGGGTGGTCAAGAACATGCTTGTTCGTGTCGACAAGTTCATCTTCCCGGTGGACTTTGTCATCCTGGACATGAATGATGACGATAGTGTCCCACTCATTTTGGGCCGACCATTCCTTGCCACTGCACAGGCATTGATCGATGTCTGCGAGGGTAAATTAATCTTAAGAGTTGGGGATGAGAACGTCACCTTTGACGATCGACAGTCACTGAAACACCCCAATTCTGCTGATGACTCCTTATACTTCATTGATACCATCATGGAGCATGTCGGGGAGTTTTTTAGCGAAATTTGTGGAGGATCTGCCTCCGACACCCAGATTCTCGATAGGGAGATTCCGGAGATTGAAATGGTTGCCGTAACCAATCAGTCCTTAAATGACGACACCTAGTCGCATACCCCTGAATCTGGCGTGTCTGCTGAGATCGTACAAGACGATCCGATGGACCGACCTTCAATCGAGAGTCCTCCTCTTTCCTTAGAGCTTAAGGATTTACCTTCCCACCTTGAGTATGCTTTTCTAGATGAAGAGAGGAAGCTTCCGGTTATCATTGCATCTGCGTTGACCGAGGTCGAGAAGGAGAAGTTGTTGAGGGTGCTACGATGGCACACGGAGACTATTGCTTGGAAGATTATCGACATCAAGGGTATCAACCCTTCGTTCGGCACTCATAAAATCCTCATGGAGGAAAATTTCAAAACTGTCATCCAGCCGCAACGGCGGCTTAATCCGAAAATGCAAGAGGTCGTAAAGAAGGAGATCATTAAACTCCTTGATGCGGGGATCATTTTCCCCATTTCTGATAGTGCTTGGGTAATTCCAGTCCAAGTGGTTCCTAAAAAGGGTGGCATGACTGTCGTCACCAACGAGAGGAACGAGCTTATTCCCACGAGGACGGTGACAGGATGGCGAGTCTGTATCGACTATCGCCGACTGAATGATGCCACTAGGAAAGACCACTTTCCTCTCCCATTCATTGATCAGATGTTAGAGCGTTTAGCAGGTCAGCAGTACTACTGCTTCCTAGACGGTTTCTTCGGGTACTTCCAGGTTCCGATAGCTTCCGACGACCAGGAGAAAACCACTTTCACCTGCCCTTACGGAACGTTTGCTTACAAACGTATGCCGTTCGGACTTTGTAACACTTCGGCCATATTCCAGAGGTGTATGGTGGCAATTTTTCATGATATGATCGAGGACTCCATGGAGGTGTTCATAGACGATTTTTCCGTATTTGGGAGTTCCTTCGATTATTGTTTATCAAATCTTGAAAGGATGATGTCTCGCTGCGTTGACACCAACCTAGTCCTTAACTGGGAGAAATGTCATTTCATGGTTCGCGAGGGCATTGATCTAGGTCATCGAATCTCAAGTGCGGGGATAGAGGTTGACCGGGCAAAGGTCGAGACCATTTCTAATCTTCCCCCGCCTACTTCTGTGAGATCAATTCGTAGTTTTCTAGGTCATGCCGGGTTCTACCGCCGGTTCATCAAAGATTTTTCTAAAATCGCGAGACCCATGACCAAACTCTTGGAGAAGGATGCTCCATTTATTTTTTCTGAGCAGTGTATCGAGGCGTTTGATCTTCTAAAAGACAAACTAGTTAACGCCCCGATCATGGTTGCTCCCAACTGGTCGTTACCATTCGAGTTGATGTGTGACGCGAGCGACTTCGCAGTCGGAGCGGTTCTTGGACAACGGAAGGATAAGCATTTCCATCCGATCTACTATGCGAGCCGGACCTTAAATGTCGCACAGGAAAGCTATACCACCATCGAAAAAGAGCTTTTAGCTGTGGTGTTCGCTTTCGACAAATTTAGGTCCTATCTGGTTTTGTCCAAAACGATTGTTTATACGGATCATGCAGCTATTAGATATTTTTTCAGCAAGCAGGATGCTAAGCATCGTCTTATCCGATGGATCCTGTTGCTGCAAGAGTTCGATATAGAGATCCGTGATAAAAAGGGGGCAGAGAATGTGGCGGCCGATCATCTTTCACGACTAGAGGGAGTTGATTCAGGGGATTCAGGAGTTAGGATCGACGATCGTTTTCCAACGGAGAGTCTGATGTTCGTTACTGCACAAGAGGAAGGTTTTCCATGATTTGCTAATTTCGCGAATTATCTCGCTGACGGATACCTCCCAAAGATGCCTTACAAGCAAAAGAAGAAATTATTTGCTGACATCAAATTTTACCTTTGGGACGATCTGTATCTTTTCCACATTGGTGCTGATCAGCTTATTAGAAGATGTGTGGATGTCAAGGAAGGATGGCAAATTTTGAGCCATTGTCATGTGGGACCGACTGGAGGTCACCATGGTGTGAGTTCTACGGCAAAGAAAGTCTTTGATTCTGGTTTTTACTGGCCGTCTATTTTAAGGATGCTCACCTGTTCGTTAAGAGTTGCGATCGTTGCCAGCGTGTCGGCAACATTTCTTCGCGAAACGAAATGCCCCAGAATGCCATTCAAGTTTGTGAGGTTTTTGATATTTGGGGTATTGATTTCATGGGAGCGTTTCCATCTTCGCGTGGAAACAAATACATACTCGTGGCCGTCGATTACGTGTCTAAGTGGGTTGAAGCCAAAGCTCTACCCACCAATGATGCCCGAGTGGTAGTCCGTTTTCTGAAAAGTCTATTTGCTCGTTTTGGAGTCCCGAAAGCCTTGATCAGTGATCGAGGTACTCACTTTTGCAACTCGCAGATGGATAAGGCATTGAAGCGTTATGGGGTCACCCATCGGCTTGCAACCGCCTACCACCCACAGACTAGTGGGCAAGTAGAAATGAGTAATCGGGGAATCAAACGTATTCTCGAGAAAACGGTTGGTTCAAATCGTCGGGATTGGTCATACAAATTAGATGACGCTTTGTGACTTCCGTATAGCCTACAAGACTACGACTGGTTCCACACCATTTCAGATGATTTATGGGAAGGCCTGTCATCTTCCTGTTGAATTGGAACACCGCGCTTCATGGGCCCTTCAAAGGGTTAATCTGGATTTACCCGCCGCAGAGGGTAATCGTTTCCATCAATTACATGAATTAGAGGAGCTCCGGCATCACGCATATGCACAATCATTTCGGTATAAGGAGCATACGAAGGAACTGCATGACAGGAAATTGAAGGGTAATAAGCAGTTCAAGTGTGGGGATAAGGTTTTACTGTATAACTCACGATTGAGGTTATTCCCGGTAAAGTTGAAATCCCGATGGTCGGGACCGTTAACGGTCACTGAGGTTTTCCCGTATGGCACGATTGAGATACAAGATCGAAGCGGGAAGTTTAAGGTCAACGGCCATAGATTGAAGCACTACATTGGAGAGACGATAACTGATCAGACAGTCGAGGTGTTCTACCTTGACTCATTCACCGAGGAATAGTCGTGATGGATGCATCACTCAGGAGACAGCCCGAGTTGTAGAGTTTGTATTATGATTCTCCTTATTATCTGTTTTTATTTGTTTTATTGTTATTTATATTTATAAAAACATAAAAATACAAAAAAAAAAAATATTTAATAAAAAAAAAAAAATCAAGCGAGTTTGAGTTGTTACAGGTATTATTATGCGCATGGTAGCTCTGATGGCGTTTTGGAACTGGTTCACCCGAGGTTGCGGCCGCTAATGAAATGCTATATGGTCGTTCGTTCGAATCATACACAGCTGATGAAGAATTTGCATCTAAACTAGGGGAGTAACCCGTTCTTTATTTTATTTTCTGCTATTTTAAGTTTTACTTTTTGCTTCAAGTTTTTAATTTTATGCTTTACGTTTTATTTTTATTTTATTTCTTTTCCTTGTTCTCATCGAGGACGATTTCGTTCTAAGTGTGGGGATGGGAATTTATTTTACTTAGTTGTAGAAAAAAAATTATTAAAAAATTCTTATAAAAATAAAAATTTCTCACTTGTTTTTCGTTTTCGTACGTTGTTTTTAAATGAAAAGATAAAAAAAATAAAAAATAAAAATGTCCCTTGTTTTTAGTTTCTTTTGCATTAAAGTGGGAGATGATGATATTTATCGGAAATCGGTTTTTCAAACTACTAATAATATGAGATAAATAATAGAAAACGCACTTAACTTGGGATGTGTCGGTAGGCTCAGCCTTGAAAATGAAAGGGCAAATTTGATAAAACGGTTAAACGGAAATCTTTTGTGGGTAAAGCGTTTTGTCCGTGGAAAATAAGCAACGAAAGGTCGGGCCATACTCAAGCCTCAAATCTTGGTATGAAAAAGTGGAAATATCATGAGTTTTAAAAAAATTGAATACGTTATCATATGATGCTTGGGTAGGTTTAACGTTAAAGTATGTCGTGTAGCCTGTGATATAAATCTTAAAATGCTAGTTTAGTGTTTTACACCTCATCGGCGTATGGTTTTATAACCATAAATCCTGTATTGATGGGATGCTTCGGGTCCGGAGACCATGGGTCTGTATGCAATCTATTTAGCTGGGTATTCACAATTCCTAAGTGGGGTTGTGGATATTTAAAATAAAACCAACGAGCAAACCCTTATAAGTCTATAAACATGATCACAAAAAGTTCGAAAGTACAAATACACTACAGATTTGATCATCGACGCTGTTAGTCATGTGGGGTCCCCTTGCTCGCGTCTCATTACCATTAAGAAATGGACCACAAGGGACACGCTACATGTAAGCCCTACAGATAAAATTTTGCATACTCACCTATGGTTATGGATTTGGGGTATTGCTTGATAACGGGGGTATGTCATGTTGTGGGGAGCACTGGCTATAAATAATTGAACCTTAATCATATCTAATGGCTGCTTGGTAGACTTTGATGCTTAAGCTTAGGTGGATAAACAATACCCTTGATCGTCTTAACTATTCATAAATATTGAGCAACAAAGTTTTAATTCTGCTAATTTTGAGGTTTAAGTCAAGTTGGGGTGGTCTGGTCCGGTAAAAGCAGAAAATAAGCGGGTCTTAATTGTGTAAACCACTAAGTAATATTATTGTCGGATCTTATTTGTCCCGGTAAAGATTAAGGCATGGGTTTAGGTGGACAACAATATCGATGATCGCGGTTTTTGCGTTTTTCTGAGCTTTAAAATATAACCTATATGTTTGATTAAACTTTGATTTTCCGATTCTGATCCAACTGCATTAGACTTTTTCAGGGACGAAAAAGGTTTAAGTGTGGGGATGTTTGATGTGTAGTGAAACACACTTACTTTCCGTATCATTTTTATCATGTTTTAATTGCTTTTTAGTTTGATTATTAAGTTTTATGGTTTGTTTATGCTTGATTTTACAAATATAATTGTTTACTTGTAGGTTGTGAAGTTTGGTGGAAAAAAGAGTTAAATTGAAGAGTTTAGGGGTTTAATTGTGCAACTTTCAAACTTACAAGTCAAGGCCCGACCCAAGCCAACTTCTTAAAAGCCTTTTATAATATTATATTTAATTAATAACAAGAATTTTCAGCAATAATCTATCCACTAATCCCGAAATACAGCCAAGAACCCTAAAACCCTAACCTAACCCTAAGTTCCCATCGGAACTTCTGCCGCCGGCAAGAAAAAAAGAAAAAAAAAGAAAGAGCAAGGCGGCTGAGGTGTTTTGGACGGCTCGAAAGAGAAGAGGAACCTTGGGGCAGCAGCTAGGGGCTTCAAACAATCATAAATATCAGCCATACTTGATAGTAATTCATCCTTAAACTTTAATTATTGTTCAAGAACCCTAACTTTATTAATTTGGTCTTTTGATTTGAATTGTTTTGCAATTGATTGATTGTTTGACTTGTTAGTGATATTGTTTGGATCTTGAATGAGTTTTATAATGTTTATGATGATGTTTATGGTGTTTTTCTTAAGTATGCATGCCTGTCCAAAATCAATGAGTAGCTAAACTTGTTTGTTTTACCTAGGATAGATGATTATTGAGTATTTTTGACTTGTTTAATGGGTTGTTAATGTTCAAGACTTAAATTATTGATGTAAAGTTTAACTAAACCATGAATTAGATTGTGTGTGATGGCTGTGTTTTATTTGTTATTACTTATAATCTTCTTGCATTAGTTAATATAATTGGTTTTGATTAATTGATTGTGTGTTAGACTCTTAACTTGGTGTTTCGGGTTTATTTGCGGGGTGTACAACCGTAGGGATAAGTGGGTAATATAATCATCTAAAATCAGTTAAAATACACCTTCTTTGAGACCGAGAGGTGATAAGAAGTAATATTGTCTCATTGCTTTTACTTGTTAGAATTAAGACCGCGCGAGAGCGGGTTTTTGTCTTGTCAAGTTTGAGTGTTAATGTGCAATTAGTTGGTTTAATTGGGGTTAAGTTAAATTGTTTCTCTATCCTTGGTTGCGTTGTATTCGTTTCCATTAGGATAGTGTGTCGGTGAGACCGAGAGGAGAGTCGGCATTTGAACACGTTAATAATTGTTTTTCCGGTTTGTTCTTTAAAATCAATTAAAACAAGTTAGAGTTTGTTAGAGAGACTGAGAGGTAATTTGACTTTCTTAAACAAGTTTTAGTTGTGTCATCCTTTATAACCGGTGTCTTGAATATTTTCAATCCGTTGTCTTGTTATTTCTATCAACATGATTCATTCCTAGGTAGACGTTTTTATCACTGTAGTCAAAGTTTTCAAAGTTTTGTCAAAAGTTTTCGTTTAATTAAGTTAAGTAGTTTAATCAATTTTAAATATTAAAAATCATTTAAATATTATTTTGGTGAGTCTTAGTTAGAGTTTAGTAATTAAAAACGTTTTCACGTGTCTTCGAGTTCGATATCCGGACTTTCCTTATCTGTGCTATACGCGATCGGTACACTTGCCGTTTGTGTGAACTAGGATAGATTTTTTGGTTTTTAAAGCTTAGTTGCGACTTATGTTTTATTTATATATATATATTAGCACATCAGAAAATCTCGCACAATCGGTATATACGATTTAATCATATTTAAATCGTTTGAGTAACCAAAACACCTCCAAATTAGGCGTGGTTTGACTTTCTGAAAACTAGACTCAGAGTACTACCTTGTAGACTCATAACTAGCTCAGTTTGCTTATAAACCAATTGTGCGAGATTATCAGGAAGTTTTCCCGGAGGATTTGCCTGGACTCCCTCCTATTCGACAAGTAGAATTCCAAATCGAATTGACCCCCGGTGCAGCACCCATAGCACGAGCCCCGTATCGGCTTGCACCGGCGGAGCTTCAGGAGTTGTCCACTCAATTGCAAGATTTGTTGGATAAGGGTTTTATCCGACCTAGCTCATCACCATGGGGAGCCCCTGTCTTATTTGTCCGAAAGAAGGACGGGACTTTCCGCATGTGCATCGACTACCGAGAACTGAACATGGTGACGATCAAGAACCGTTATCCTTTACCCCGAATTGATGATCTGTTCGACCAGCTTCAAGGATCGAGTTACTACTCGAAGATCAATCTGAGATCTGGTTACCATAAATTAAGTGTGCGCGAAGAAGATATTTCAAAGACGGCTTTCAGAACTCGGTACGGTCACTACGAGTTTTCGGTTATGCCTTTTGGCTTAACCAATGCACCAGCCATATTTATGGATCTCATGAATCGAGTATGCAAGGCGTACCTCGACAAGTTTGTGATTGTTTTTAATGATGATATCCTCGTCTACTCCAAGGACAAGACCGACCACGAAGAACACTTGAGGTTTATTATAGAATTACTAAAGAAGGAACAACTGTACGCTAAACTCTCGAAATGCGAATTTTGGCTTCGTGAGGTTCACTTCTTAGGACATGTGATTAACGAGAATGGTATCCATGTCGATCCCGGTAAGGTAGAGGCCATCAAAAACTGGGAAGCACCTAAGACTCCGACTGAGGTGCGGCAATTCCTAGGACTGGCCGACTACTACCGGCGTTTTATCGAGGGATTTTCAAAGATTGCTCAACCCCTCACCGCTTTGACTCACAAGGGTACTAAGTACAATTGGGGTGACGCGCAAGAATCCGCTTTTCAACTGTTGAAAACCAAACTCTGTAGCGCCCATATTCTAGCCCTTCCCGAGGGAATGGAAAATTTTGAGGTACATTGTGACGCATCGTTACAAGGTCTCGGTTGCGTGCTGATGCAACTCGAGAAGGTTATAGCCTATGCCTCTCGACAACTACGGATTCACGAGAAGAACTACACGACCCATGACTTGGAACTCGGAGATGTGGTGTTTGCTCTTAAGATATGGAGGCATTACTTGTACGGTACCAAGTTTACCATTTACAACGACCACAAGAGTCTCCAACATATCTATGATCAGAAGGAGCTAAACATGCGACAGCGTCGTTGGGTCGAGCTGCTTAAGGATTATGATTGTGCCATCAACTACCACCCTGGAAAGGCCAATGTAGTGGCCGACGCTCTCAGCAGAAAAGAAAACGATAAACCCAGGCGAGTGCGAGCATTACAACTTACGATTCACGCCGACTTACCCGATCAGATTCGCGATGCGCAACTCGAAGCTTTGAAAGATGATAATCTTCCATCAGAACTCATGCGGGGCATGAACAAGCAACTCGAAACCAAATCGGACGGGGTCCGATATTATGAAAACCGGATTTGGGTTCCACGATACGGAGAGTTGAGAACTCTAGTGATGGACGAAGCACACATGTCCCGATATTCTATCCACCCTGGCTCAGATAAAATGTACCATGACTTATAGGCACTTTACTGGTGGCCAAACATGAAAGCCGACATTGCCACCTACGTGAGCAAATGCTTGACTTGTGCAAGAGTCAAAATAGAATATCAGAAACCATCTGGCCTGCTACAGCAACCGGAACTTCCAATGTGGAAATGGAAACACATTTCAATGGATTTCATCACGGGATTACCTAAAACACCGACGGGATACGATACCATATGGGTGATCGTTGACCGATTGACTAAGTCTACACACTTCTTAGCGATAAAGGAATCGGATAATATGGAAAGTCTGACTCGCGTCTACATGAAGGAAGTAGTGTCTAGACACGGAGTGCCTGTCTCAATCATTTCTAATTGAGATTCCCGTTTCACTTCCCACTTTTGGAGGTCACTACAAAGCGCACTAGGTACTCGCCTGGATATGAGTACAGCATACCATCCTCAGACGGATGGGCAAAGTGAGCGCACTATTCAGACCTTGGAGGACATGTTGCGTGCATGCGTGTTGGATTTCGGAAAAAGTTGGGAACCTCCTTACCCTTGGTAGAGTTTTCGTATAATAACAGCTACCACGCATGTATTAAAGCAGCGCCGTTTGAAGCGTTTTACGGACGGAAGTGTTGTTCACCTCTCTGCTGGGCAGAGGTGGGTGACGGCCAAATCACTGGTCCAGAACTGGTACTTGAAACCTCTGAAAAGATTGTTCAAATCCGAAACCGCATGGCAGCAGCACGAGATCGCCAAAAGAGTTACGCCGACAAGCGCCGAAAGCCTCTTGAATTTCAAGTGAACGACCAAGTATTACTCAAAGTCTCACCTTGGAAAGGTGTGGTTCGCTTCGGGAAGCGAAACAAACTCAATCAACGATACGTTGGCCCCTACCGGATAACTGAGGGCATTGGTCCGGTGGCGTACCGACTGGACTTACCAACGGAACTCAACAGTGTACATAATGTATTCCACATATCCACCTTGAAGAAATGCCTATCCGATGAAACCCAAGCAGTCCCTATGGACGAATTGCAAGTTGATGAACAATTATGCTTCATTGAAGAACCAGTCGAAGTTTTGGATTGGGAAACCAAAACACTCAAGCACAGCAAAATTCCAATCGTTAAGGTTCGTTGGAACTCGAGACGTGGACCGGAGTTCACGTGGGAACGCGAGGATCAAATGATGAAAAAGTATCCTCAACTTTTTGAAGGGCTGACCAAACACAGAAAACCGCGAAACCCCGCAAACTGTCAGAAATCACCGGAGGTATGAATTAAATTTCGGGACGAAATTTCTTTCTACTAGGGGATGATATGACAAACTGAAATTTTTCTTACTTTTTCAGACACTCATCACGACTTGACTTAAATTTTCGGGACGAAAATTCTTTAACATGGGAATGATGTGACACTCGTCAATTTCAGGTTAACTCCGTTAACTCAAACTCCGTCAATTCAAACTTAAGATCACTTGATCTATAACGCACATCTCATTACATTTAAACTAAGGGTTTAAATGACGCTTGACAATTACTACATGTGTAGTCTTTCGGGGAATTGCACCGAAACGCAAACGAGTTGACGCAAACCATTGGTGAATAAACAAAAAACAACAAAACAATAATTATGTAATAATTATGTGTTAGACTTATGTGTTATGTGATAATATTGGTTAGAACACTAACTCAAGATGCAAACAAGTTAATTTAAGCTAGAAAAGTAATATTTAGAAGTGGAGGGGCCTTGATGTAACATATTATTATTAATAATATTAAAAACCCTAATCTCTTTCTCTCTCCCTCTAACCCGATCGGCCAGCCCCCCTCCCCTCTCTTGCGATCGGCAGCCAACACACACACACACACACACATATCACCTTCGTTTGATCGTATCTTTCATAATCGGAGCATCCTACACTCGTTTCTAAGCATCTCCAATGTTTCTCTTGGTTGTTTCTGCGTTTTTAAGGTATAAACATGAAACCCTAACTTTGTAAATCATGTATCTAGTGTTTGCATGTGTAATTTTGATTAGATGATGATTGATTATGTGTTAGTTATTGATATTGATGATCATATGTGATTTTGAACGGTGAAAGATTATTGAATCATTGATTGTTTGTAAACCATAGAGGGTTACTACTGATTTTTGTGATTAATTATGCTCGTTACATGTTTTGAGATATGTCGTATGCTTAGGATGCATGTTGGACGATTGTTTGTGCTTGCTGAGTTTTGGACAGCAGAGATTGTTAAACTTGAACGACATGTAACTTGTTGAATATATTAGCAAACTGAGCTAATTATGAGTCTACAAGGTAGTACTCTGAGTCTAGTTTTCAGAAAGTCCAACCACGCCTAATTTGGAGGTGTTTTGGTTACTCAAACGATTTAAATAAGATTAAAGGTCAAAACTGGTACTGGACAGATTGTAAGTTATGTTTGGACACCTGTAACTAACTGTTAATGTCGAAATTGGCTGAGGTTGTTAACACTACAGGGTACTATAATGAGTATAGTTTCTATAAGTCTAAGTTTGTAATTTTTCGACTAGTAAAAGTTAATCTTTATGATTTTACAAAACTGAAGTGCAAATCTGAGTTGTGAGACCTGCTGTTAAGTTGTTTTGTAATTAGCATATCTCATGAACTACAAGACCAAATGGGTTGCTTCCACTTCTGGAAGTTAACTTGTTGAGTTAAGAACCTAACCCAATTGGTCTTGCATTAATTGGATTTTTCATTTAACGGTAATAACAAATAACATTCTGTTGCGCATGATTTTGACTACTGTGAGTTTGCTGTAATGTTTTGATCATTGTGAGAAATCTATGTGGAATAAAAATACAATAAAATATGTTCTGGAAACCTAACTCATGTATGCTTTTGTGACGATTTTTGGTGAATTAATTGAGATGCTATGATCTGTTGAATAGAGTAATCTTTCAAGTAAAATTCTGTCTTGATGAAACTAGCTGCTGAACTTTGTGAAAATACATGAAACGTGTTAATTACTAGATAATTGTTATGTTTTGACCAAATTGCCCTTGCGGGGAATAATCGCTAGTAATGTACACCATTAACACTTGACACGTAAATAGTTTTTCACACACGTAACGTATCACTAATGTGCTTGTTGAGACACACACGATTCACAAACGAAACACGAAACGTATCTTGTGTGTAGGTATTATGTGCCGAGTCTAGAGACTCGATATTAGTTACGACACTTAGAAAATCTCTTTGTTGTTTTAGAACGCTAGTGAGAGTTTTCTGTGACGCGCATCACTTGGGTTACTTGTTTTTGGAATTCTTCGCAAACAGTGAGTTTCACTTTCCCCTTTTAAACTTTTTAAACGCTTTTCACTTGGGGGAGATAACATACTCTGAAACGCTTTTAGATTTTGTTATGAAATTATATATCACTTGTAAAGGCTAAGTGGCAAACGAAACAACTGAAGTCCTACACGTCGAACCGTTTAATATTGGATAATAGCAAGTCATTGTTGAGTAGTACTACTGGGTTTGACAAACCCCACCCAACGCTAAGCTCGACTGGAGGTCGAGTGGGTGTAATTTTGGCTAACACATTACCATGGTCGGGATAGTCCTGGTGGCAAGGCACATGATAAACAGTCAGCTTCGGTGTCGAACACTTAGTAATACTTGTTTTATAGGCTAGCTACCTATAGATATATAATTTATTTAACACTATCTGGTAACGCAAAACGCAAAACGCTAAACGCAGAACGCTAAACGCTTTATTTTATATAAACTTGTGAACTCAACAACCTCTTGTTGACACTTTTAGTATGTTATTCTCAGGTAGCCAGGGCGGGCGCGCGTTATAGGATCATGCATTAATTTGAACGTTACTGTTTATGCAAACTTGTTTTAGACTATTGTTATTGGGTTTTAAGTCGTCCTGCGTGACGCAATGCTTGGCTTATGGTTTTTACGCTTCCGCACTTATTTTACACTTAAATGTTTTCGTGTTTTGAAAACTTTATTTATGGTTTGATTATAACTCATGATTCCGATCATGTTAGTTCACACCCTCTGACGGTAAAACTCCGTTAGTGGATTTTGAGGGTGTGAAAGCAAACCATACACAGCCTCCTCAAATTCATGAGGTTCACACAGTATGTGATCAGAAATTGGAATGTTCTTTTTCTTGTGTATGATTTCAGGTTCGAACACATCTTCAATGATGACTTTGTCTACATTTTCAACAAAGACTTTGTTGCTTTGAACATGAGGTTTTCGAATTGTAGATTGGGCTTTAACAGTTTCAGGTTTTACTAGGTTTGCCTTTTCAGAAATCATAGATTCTTTGGCAATCACATCCTCTTCCTTTCTAGCAAAAGGATTTGGTTTGTAGTCATTGTGAAAAGGTGGAGGAATTTCAACAAAACCTATTCCTTTCTTTGAATCTTTTTGCTTATTTGAAACTTCGATTATCTCATTTAGTAAAAATGAAGAGTTTCTGAATTTTCTCAATTTGTTCTTTAACTCCAAAACCTCATTTTCAAGCTCGGTTATTTTGGTTCTATGTTTCAAGATTTCTTGAAACTTTTGATCATTGATTGTCATTTTAACCGATAATTCAGCCTTAGATCATGATTGCTTATAGTTAAAGCCTCAATTTTGTTTCTTGAATCCATATGAGAAGTTAAGGATTGTCTATAAGTGTCCTTTAATGAAACTATCTCTTTTAACAAATTATCATTTTGAAGTTTTAAGGAATCTATCTTAGGCTTGTTGAGTTCACAATCAGCACAAGAAACATTAACAAAGAGTTTAGAATTAGAAGCACTAACCTCATTTTGTTTAGCAATGCAAGCCAAAGAGGTTGAATCACTGATTTTAGCCATACATGCAAAAGTGGTTGGAAGCTTTACACTTGAATCATCAGAATCAGACTCAGTATCAGCATCAGAAGATAGCTCGCTTCCACTAGCATCTTGAAAATTCTCGGTAAATCCAAACATTGCCAGATTTGCTTGATTATTGTTACACAGCCATCTTTAAGACCAATCATCTCCATCCAGGTTAGATAACAGTGCCTGACTTCCAGTAGACGATTTTCCTGCATCACTCCCACTTTTAACAGATGAATTCTGATCTTGCTTTCTAGGACCAGTGTACTCTTTCTTTGGCTTATCACATTCCTTTGCAAAATGCCCAAACTCTTGACAGTTGTAGAACTTGACCTTTAACTTATCAAACCCCAATTTCGTGTTCAATGAAGGAAGATCTTTACCCGTTCTCTGCATAAACTTCTTCACTTTCCTAACTATCATAGCCATGTTCCACTTTAAGTCCATAAGGTCTAGATCATCGGGATCAATTTGATAATAGTCTTCATCGGTTAAATCACTTGTTGCAATCTTGCTACTAACCAAATTCTCGTATGAAGACATAAAGGCAGACAAAAATGCAAAATTTTGTTCAGCTTCATTTATGTTTAGATTTGTTTGAGATGAGAATTGATCTGTAGGTTATGAATTTCCTGATCCTCTAGATGAACCAGAAACACCAAAAAATCCAGTATTTCCAGCTGTGTAGAAACATGCTCGTGGATCACTATACATTGTCGTTGCATTCTCACTTGCATTCTGTGTGAGAAATGCTGTGATAGGAGAAATGGTTGAACTCAATAGCATACTTCCACCATACAAAGCAGGATCTTGACTATCCTTTGAAGACTTTTGAAATTTAAGATCGTATTCTCGTGCCTCGATCTTTTGCGTAAATTCCGATGCTGTCATATCTTCATTGTTGAAATAATTATTTTCTTTCAGAACCATCAAGAAAGTAGAGTAGGAACTCGGTAATGGTATCAATTTTAACAATCTCTGAAATTTCCAATCTCATCTTATCCATTTCAGCTATCAAATGATTAAACCTTGTTATCATTTCTTCAACAGTTTCACCCTTAAGCAGATTAAAGTTTCTGAATTGAAACTTGAGCATAAACTTTTTGCTTTCAGCGGTGTTTCCCATACTTCTCATATGGATATATTGAAATAAAGAAGCACAAATCTTTATACTCTCTACTTGGTGATAGATGTTTACAGGTAAAGCCATAGTAAGAGTTGAATAAGCCTTTGTCTCAATTTCCAAAGATTTCTTTTCTTCAACCGAGCATTGTGAGATAGCCTTAGGTGTAAAACCAATTGTCTCATCCCCAATCACTGGAACAGTGTAAACCTCATCCAAACAGTATGAACAATCAGGGTGAACTGACCCTAGATGAGCACGGAAACGAGGTTCCCATTAAGCAAAATCGCTAAATTTCGTCAACCTTGGACATTTCGAATGTGAACCGATCTCAGTGTCAGTTGTAACATTTGTTGCATCAACATGTTTTGAGAAGCTAATGCATATATACTCGCATGTTTGATAAATTTTTTAGACTCTAAGGACTAGAGTTGAAAATTAAGATTAACGAATGAGAACAGTAATGGTAACGAACTGTGAACAGTAATTAGCGAATCACGATTTAACGAAATAATTTGTGATCAAGTAAAGAATCAAAAATGGTTTAAGCGAAACTGATGATTAACGAATTAGACGGTCAACGAATCAGTCAATCAACGAATAAGCTAAACGAATCAGATGGTCAACGAATCAGAAGGTCAACAAATCAGTCAAACTAATGAATTGGTTAAACATATTGTTTAGCGAATTAGAAAGTTTTCTGTAACGAATAAATAAAAGAGGCTTAGAGAATTAGATAACGAACCAGCTACAGTTGATTAACGAATCAACTAATAACGAATCAGGTTGTTACAACGGTTTGTAACAAACTCTGACACCGAATGACACGTGGCAATGGTTGTTATAACACAAATTCCTAGATAGACGCGTGTTACACGAGTCAATTTATACGAATCAGACAGAATAGCGAATTAGTTCGAATCAACTAAAACTCATAGCGAATCAACTTAATTTGTTAACGAAACGAGGTGAATGAGTTAACGAATCAAGCCGAATTTAAGAATCAGACTTGAACCTTCATATCTTCAAATCTTCAAGTGAAAATTTCTACAAATCTGGAAATTGAAGAATATGAACTGTAACGATTCCGGCAAATTCAGGTATACCCTAGCCGGTATATACTATTTACGTGTTATTTAATACTGAATATATGAATTATAATGTGTAAATACGAGTATGTATAATTCACGGTACGAATTATACTCGATTATACCGTTAATCGTATTGGAAATACGGTTAACCGATTGACGGTTATTGAAACCCGAATGAATCGGAGATCACATTATAGATGAAATATATAATGTTTAGTGATGTTACGAAGTATTAAAGCTTCGGGATAAGTGAATTAAAGCACAAAAAAGAGTTCTCGATTTAATGGTACGTCGGTACGTTAAACGAAACCTTTAATACCAAACCAAGCAAGAGGCGATCGATCAAGCCGAAAAAGATGCACAATTACCGACAATATGATGTGTTAAGTTAATAAATGTCATGGTTTAAGTTTTTAAAGTTTTTAAATCGGTTTTAGATAAATTTCATTTTTAAGCCGAAAAACGACCGTTTTAGCCTCGTTTTAAGCCGAATTAAACGTTTAACCGAAAAACGAACTGAACCAGATTATCCACAACATTATCCGGATTACACAATCCGAATGTGTGGCCAAGATTTGAGATGTGGGCCCCACCCCACACCAATACATGGACCGATCGGTCCACTTCATACACATAAACATTTCATTTTCTTTTTTTACATACAATCCAACTCCAAAACCTTTCCCTCTCTTCAAATCTCATCCAAATCCTTGATTTTTAACAAGAATCACAAGGTAAAAACATGGTTATAATGGTTAATTCATAGTTTTAATTCCATGATCTTGAGTTGTTTGCAAGAGAATGAAGTTTCAAGTGAAAAATGGGTGAAAACCCAAGATGAAACCGATTCTTGCATGATCAAGTGATGTATACAAGTTATACAAGGGATCTTGGTCCAAGAAAGGAGTTAAAAGAGTCAAAAACGAATTTTTACGGTTAAAATCTTTGTTTCTTTATCATAACCGAAACCATTAAAGAAATGGCTTGATTGTGGGTGTAACTTGCTTGGTGTGGTGTTGTTGTGCTTGTAGGTGTTGTATCTAGTTGCTAGCAAAGGCCAGAAAGCAAGAGCTTTGCGATCTAAAGCTAGAAACACAAGGTAGTTCGGTTTTTTGTATGATTTATATGATTTGGACAGATTGTGATAGACATAGATTTGGGTCATGAAATTTCACAGAGATAATCTACACATGAAAATATGAGATCTGTGAAAATTTGGTAATTTTTGGATAAAGGATGAATATTTGGTGAATTTAATGCTCGGTTTTGGCTAAAAATGGTGAAAAATAGCTAAACATCATGAAAAAATTCTGGAAAATTTCAGATAAGCTTTTCATAACATGTAAAAGTCACACACAAAATTTCAGGTCCATTGGAGAAGTCTAAGTAGGCTTTTCGGTAAAACGAGTTCTAGGGTTTTCTAGCTCGGTTTTTGTGAAAATGGCATGAAAAATGAGATTTTGGTTCTGGAAAAATTACAGGGAACTATGTGGATGGCAGGGGTCATCCCAGAAAAATTTGGGATTTTTCTAAGGTCGTTTGTATTTTCGACATATTTGGTGTTTAAATGACGTTTAAAAATAGATAAATAAATGTTAAATATAAAAATTCATTCTGGAAATATTTTTATAAAATTCCTTACTGTCAAAAAGTAATTTGTTCAAAATTTCAAGATCCGAGACTAAACGGATAATTATTTGTGCTAAAAAGAACATAAAAACAAACTTTTAAAGCTTAAAACGCGTAAACCGGCAAAGTTCGCCTAAGCGAGCTGACCGGTGTATAAAAACCTTAAGAATGGACTATTTTCATGAAACTAAGTTAATCAAGTAAAAATAAATCATCCGAAAATAATTCGGATGATTTGGGTATTTTTATCCGAAAGAACAGTTTCCGGCACCCTAAAGACGGAAACGGGTCCCGCGGCCAAACGGGACGTCTAAACCGAGCTCTAAATTCACGGCTTTAACTAAAATATTAGCCAAACACTATTTTCGGGTCGTGTGTGACCAAACTCATTTTTGAAACATAAAAACAGATAACAGTGCTAGGCACGCAAAATGAGGAAAACAAAATAATAATAATTTTGACGGTCAAACTCTAACGATATCACAATCTAAGTCCTGAGAAGCGTTTCGGGGTTAACATTGTCCCCGGATCGTGTACGATACAGGGTTAACAGTGTCCCCAGACGTACCGGTTAACACGAATTCAAGTTATATTAATAGAAATTGTATAGTAACGACTTAGGGATCGTATTACAGATCCGGACCGGTAGCCGTGCACAGTGTTACATATTTGCTCACGAAAAGGTGAGTTTCACGAGCCCCTTTTTACTGAACTGTTTTAAATATTTTCCCGGGGCGGAAAGCATGTTTCTATCAAAATGTTTAAGTACAAGCTGATCGCATGGAAATGAATGTATTTATATAATGTTTATTGTACGGGAATCGTACGGTAATGTATTAAGATGGTAATTGTCTGAGTTGCTAACAGTGTAAGGCCCGAAACAGTGTTCTGGGTTAACAGTGTCCCCAGAGGGTATTAAATGTGTTTCTGGGTTAACAGTGTCCCCAGAGGTTATTAAATGTGTTTCTGGGTTAACAGTGTCCCCAGAGGTTATTAAATGTGTTTATGGGTTAACAGTGTCCCCAGAGGTTATTAAATGTGTTTCTGGGTTAACAGTGTCCCCAGAGGTTATTGGATGTGTCTTTGGGTTAACAGAGGTTTCACTTGTGGGCTCAGCATAATTTCATCGCTAATATATGATTATTATAATGATTTGTCATCGTTTGCTTAAATTAGTGAAACTCACCAACTATTCGTAGTTGACCCGTTTTCTTTACATGCTTTCTAGGTACACCCAAATTGGAATGAGTGATACGTGCTTGATGATGTGTGCTATTTTGTGGAAGATTAAGGATCTATATTTTGTATTAAATATGTTAATGTACTATCGGTAAAACTTATGTGATAACGCCTAGACGGTAACGAAACTCGGAATAATGTAATACGTTTAAATTAATGTAGTGGTGTTTTCTTTATAAGCGATGCTGTTGATATCAGATGTGTCTGTTGCATCCCGTTTACGTTTCCGTTGCGGTTACGGGGTGTTACAGAACTTGGTATCAGAGCCATTGGTTATAAAGAATTAGGATGTCTTTAAAAGATACCTAAAATATAACCAGTAGCTCAAGTATTATAGGATCTGAATATCAACTAATAATAGATAGTGACGAGTATCGGGATGAACTCGGTCGAACAAGTGAGTTATTATGGTCCGGAACATAATAACAGACTTGTCTGCACGAGGGAATTCAGGGGAAGTCACGGGGGACTTTAGTAGGTAAAATTGGCAACATATGTGCAAATATATGATAATATTGTTATGTGGTCAAGTTGTATAAGTAAGTGTATATTAATTTGATTATGGTTTACACTATGAAAAGAACTATATGTTTGATTATCTTGTGTGCAGGTAAGAATGTCGAGAACTACTAGTTTATCGATGGAGGAGGACCCGGAGGAAGTCAGCTCCGGGAACTCTGGGAGTCTACGCATATCATCCAGCTCTGAGCCTAGCGAGGCTAGTCGTAGGAGCTCTAGCCAGTCCTCCCCAGTCAGGATTGCCAGATCCCCCACCCCACCCGCACCACAGGCCACCTCTATCCCTCCCGGATTCGGACCCCTCCTCACGGCGCGGATCAGTGTCCCGCACGTTCCACCGACCTCTCCCCCACCCAGACCAGCTACCCGTCGGGGCGAGTCCTCCCGCTCCCAGCCCGAGCCTGTGACTCCACCTGTGTGGGGTCTCCCTAGGCAGGAAAGGGACGCGGTGGAATGGCTTCGAGTGCTCACCGAGCAGGTGAATGAGCACTCAGCCGCCTTGACAGTGGGAGTGCAGAGGCGGATGTATCTGGGGGACTGCATACTGGACCACCAGTATGCGATTGCGCAGTTGAAGAGGGAGTGCTCATACTCCCAGTGGATGATCGGCCGGATGGAGACGCGGATCCGGGGTATGTTGGCCGTGATGGTGGTGTTGGTGGCTGTGTTGGTGGGGTTGGTATACCACCGTGTTTAGTTGTGTTAGGATGGGAGTAGACAGGGACCGCTTTTTGATACTCTGTGTAAGCAGTTAGTGGTGATGCTAACATAGAGTGAATCTTGTGTAGTTATAATACAACCACTGGCCCTTAGGGAGTCTCTTTTGGGGTGTATCATTATAGATACTTTTGGGTATCATTCAAGCACTGACCCATTGCGGGTTATGTCGAGATGATGCCGACATAGGCCCTATGTATGAAAACTTAACCTATGTAATGGTGACAGGGAAGTAATGTGAACAGATGTATGTGTAATATGTACTAATGTTTATTAATGAATGGAATGTGTGTTGTGTTTTATGATTAGAATTTGTATTAATTACATGTATTTTTCTGAATGTTGTGTAGAATGGCACCAAAACGATCAGCTCAAATGTCGGAAGTGGATGTGAGTCGTTTGATTGCTCAACAGTTGGAGGCGGCTATACCGGATATAGTATCGCGCATCGCCGCCAGTATTAACAATTCGACCAATCCAACCCCTCCAAGCAATCAAACGACCACCAATAATGACGGGGAACAAAATGCTAATCCTCCACAGAACGATAACACGATTCCGAGTAATGACGCACCGCCTAGGGTGGTCGTTACAGACAGTAATGGCCCTATACCAACTGTAGAGACGAACCGTACTGAACCGATTCCTGCATTCAGGGGATGTTCGATCAAAGACTTTATGTTGTGCAAACCCCTAGAGTTTAGCGGGTCTGAAGGACCAAATGGGTTGGTTAAGTGGATCGAGAAAATAGAGTCCGTTGTGAATATCAGCAACTGCCCCGAGGATTGTGTTGTTAAGTATGCTACCTGCACATTCACGGACCATGCCTTGACATGGTGGAACATGATAGTGCAGACTCGGGGTCAGGCGGCGACAAACCGTATGACCTGGACAGAGCTCAGGCTCTTGTACTGGAACATTTCTGCCCGAAAAACGAATTGCAGAAATTAGAAAATGAACTGTGGAACCTGGAGATGCAGGGGGCGGACCACTTGGGTTATACGAACCGGTTTAATGAGCTGTCGCGATTAGTACCGTGGTTGGTCACCCTAGAGTCGAAGAGGGTGGAGCGTTATATTTGGGGACTAACTCCAGTAGTAAGGAGTATAGTTAACACGGGGGGACACCAGACGTTTGAGGGTGCGGTGACGCAGGCTGGTATCGTCACATATGATTTCGTAAGGAGCGGGTCACTGAAGGTGGCAGGAGAATCCGCTGGAGGAAAACGGGGTACACACGACCATAGGATCCAGGAAAAGCAGCAAAATAAACGTGCTAGGCCCACTGCCCAGAACTACGCCATGACTAGTTCAGGCGGAAGGCAAGAACCGCAGAAGGGCACGTTTCCTAAGTGTGGGAAATGCGGTTACCACCATGGTGGCGTGTGCAAAGAGGTGGTATGCCACCGGTGTGGCAGGATTGGGCATTACGCACCGAGTTGTAGAACAAACCTGAACAATCTGAACCGACAACCGCAACCTATCCGTGCGCAGCCATTTAGGACCCAACCAGCCCGACAACAAAACCCACAAGGAAACCAAATGATGACCACTAGCCGTGCTTGCTTTGAATGCGGCAGCACAGATCACCTTAAGAGAAACTGTCCGAAGCTGAACCAGGGAGGAAATGGGAGGCAAACTGTGGGTCAGGCATCGGCATCCAATCCGGCGCGAGGCCGAGCATTCGTGATGGGGGCGAACGAAGCACGCCAGGACCCCAGCGTAGTGACAGGTACATTCCTCGTCTCTGATCATTACGCTTCTGTATTATTTGATACAGGCGCCGATAGAAGTTTTGTTTCTGTTAAATTCCTATCGATTGCAAACCTTCCAATTAGTGAAACCATAGAACCTTACACCGTTGAAGTCGCTAACGGTAAAACCATGATAGTTAATCAGATAGTTTGGAATTGCCCTTTTATTCTGAACGATCAATCCTTCCTGATTGACTTATTACCGGTAGAATTAGGTAGTTTTGACGTGATAGTGGGAATGGATTGGTTAGCACGTAACAAAGTGGAAATAAACTGTGAAAAGAAAATCGTCAAGATCCGGGTGTCGGATGACGAAGAGGTGTTAGTGCAAGGAGAGAAGTCAGGCACAATGATACCATTTATATCCCACCTCAAGGTGTTAAAATATATACGCCAGGGATGCGTGGCGTATCTAGCAAGCTTGACGGCCACAGATTCTGATGAGAAACGGGTGGATGACATCCCGGTGGTACGCAAATTTCCACAAGTTTTTCCAAAAGAACTTCCTGGATTACCGCCAACCCGACAGGTCGAATTCAGAATCGATTTATTACCTCAAGCTGGCCCTGTTGCTAAGGCGCCCTACCGACTTGCACCATCTGAGATGCAAGAACTATCCAATCAGTTGCAAGAATTGTTGGATAAAGGATTTATACGTCCTAGTTATTCCCCGTGGGGTGCACCTGTACTATTCGTGAAAAAGAAGGACGGGAGCCTTAGAATGTGCATTGATTACAGGGAGTTGAACAAGTTAACAATCAAAAATAGGTATCCTCTTCCCCGAATTGATGACCTGTTCGACCAACTAAAAGGAGCGAGCTACTTCTCAAAAATAGATCTTAGATCGGGATACCATCAGGTTAGAATTCAGGAGGAGGATATCCCAAAAACCGCATTCCGGACTCGCTACGGCCATTACGAGTTATTAGTTATGCCTTTTGGGCTAACAAATGCGCCAGCAGTGTTCATGGATTTCATGAATCGAGTCTGTAAACCCTATCTCGACAAATTCGTCATCGTGTTTATTGACGATATTTTGATATACTCGAAGAGTAAAGAAGAGCACGAGCAACACTTAAGATTAATTTTAGAACTTCTTAATCAGGAGAAGTTATATGCAAAATTCTCCAAGTGTAACTTCTGGTTACAAGAGGTGCAATTCCTCGGTCACGTTATAAACCATCAAGGAATACACGTTGATCCGAGTAAAGTTGAAGCAGTTAAGAATTGGCAAGCGCCTAAATCGCCAAAGGAAATCCGTCAATTCTTAGGCTTAGCTGGATACTATCGTCGATTTATAGAGAACTTTTCCAGCATCGCCCAACCTTTAACCCTTCTGACTCAAAAGGATCGAAAGTATGAATGGGGAGAAGAGTAGGAAACGACGTTTCAAACGCTAAAACAAAAATTGTGCCAAGCGCCGATCTTAAGTCTCCCCGACGGAGACGATGGTTTTGTCGTGTATTGTGACGCATCCCATAGAGGGTTAGGATGCGTGTTGATGCAGAATAATAAGGTTATAGCCTATGCTTCTCGACAATTAAAAGTACACGAGAAAAATTACACTACTCATGACTTAGAACTGGGAGCGGTTATCTTCGCACTTAAAATCTGGAGACATTATCTCTATGGTACAAAGTGTACCATCTTCACCGATCATAAAAGTTTGCAACACATATTCGATCAGAAAGAACTGAATATGAGGCAACGAAGATGGATCGAGTTATTAAGCGACTATGACTGTGATATCCGTTATCACCCCGGCAAGGCTAACGTCGTAGCCGATGCCTTGAGTAGGAAGGATCGGGTTAAGCCATTGCGAGTGCGAGCGCTGGGGATGATAGTCCAGTCGAACCTTTCGGACCTGGTTCGAGTCGCTCAACGCGAGGCGTCGAAAGAGGAATAATTGGAAAAAGAGGGATTTTACGGTAACGAGAAGAATTTCGATCAGCGCGTGGACAAAATGCTCTATTTCAAAAATCGGATTTGGATCCCGACCCTCCATGACCTTCGTGAATTAATCATGGACGAAGCGCATAAATCGAAATATTCCATACATCCGGGATCGGATAAGATGTACAAGGATGTGAAGGAGTTCTACTGGTGGCCGGGTATGAAAAAGGATATAGCCACATACGTCGGCAAGTGTACGACGTGTGCGAGGGTTAAGGCGGAGCACCAGAAACCCTCGGGGATGTTACAGCAACCGGAAATTCCCGAGTGGAAATGGGAGCAAATCACGATGGATTTTGTGACACATCTCCCTAAGACGTCCAGTGGACACGATGCAATTTGGGTAATCGTGGATCGATTAACCAAGTCGGCACATTTTATTCCGATTAGAAATAATTATAACACTGAGAGACTTGCGCAGATTTATATAAATGAAATTGTGTCTCGTGATGGGATACCCATCTCAATCATCTCCGATCGAGATAGCCATTTCACCTCCAATCTTTGGTAAGCTGTACAAGAAGCGCTGGGAACGCGTATTGATCTAAGCACAACTTACCACCCTCAGACCGACGGTCAGTCTGAGAGGACCATCCAAACACTGGCGGATTTGCTTCGTGCATGCGTACTGGATTTTAAGGGAAATTGGGATCAACATCTCCCACTCGTTGAATTTTCCTATAATAACAGTTACCATAGCAGTATAAAGGTAGCACCTTATGAAGCATTGTATGGACGGAAGTGCCGATCACCACTCTGTTGGACTGAAGTGGGCGACACACAGGTTATTAGATCAGATCTGGTCCAGGAAACGACCAACAAAATCCTTGAAATTAAGAACAATCTGAAGGCCGCACGGGATCGGCAGAAGAGTTATGCCGATACCCGTAGAAAACCGTTATCATTTGAGAAAGGTGATAAAGTGTATTTGAAAGTATCACCTTGGAAAGGAGTAGTCAGATTTGGAAAGGCGGGGAAGTTAGCCCCTAGATACATTGGACCATTCGACATTACTTCAAAAATCGGTCCTGTAGCATACCGATTAGAACTGCCTGACGAACTGAGTGCAGTTCACAATGTTTTTAACGTGTCGAACATGAAAAGGTGTCTGTCGGATGAGACATCGGTGTTACCCTTAGAGGGTGTCCAAATAAGTGATAAGCTTAATTTCGTAGAGGAACCCATAGAAATAGTGGACGGGAAAATCAAGCAACTTAGACACAACAAGATCTCGTTGATCAAAGTTAGATGGAATTCGCAACGAGGCCCAGAATATACTTGGGAACGAAAAGACGAATTTCGAAAGAAATACCCCCACCTATTTCCTCAAAAGGAAGTAGTTGACGCATAAAATTTCGAGGACGAAATTTTTGTAACGGGGGGAGAATGTAACGATTCCGGCAAATTCAGGTATACCCTAGCCGGTATATACTATTTACGTGTTATTTAATACTGAATATATGAATTATAATGTGTAAATACGAGTATGTATGATTCACGGTACGAATTATACTCGATTATACCGTTAATCGTATTGGAAGTACGGTTAACCGATTGACGGTTATTGAAACCCGAATGAATCGGAGATCACATTATAGACTAAATATATAATGTTTAGTGATGTTACGAAGTATTAAAGCTTCGGGATAAGTGAATTAAAGCACAGAAAAGAGTTCTCGATTTAATGGTACGTCGGTACGTTAAACGAAACCTTTAATACCAAACCAAGCAAGAGGCGATCGATCAAGCCAAAAAAGATGCACAATTACCGACAATATGATGTGTTAAGTCAATAAATGTCATGGTTTAAGTTTTTAAAGTTTTTAAATCGGTTTTATATAATTTCATTTTTAAGCCGAAAAACGACCGTTTTAGCCTCGTTTAAAGCCGAATTAAACGTTTAACCGAAAAACAAACTGAACCAGATTATCCACAACATTATCCGGATTACACAATCCGAATGTGTGGCCAAGATTTGAGATGTGGGCCCCACCCCACACCAATACATGGACCGATCGGTCCACTTCATACACATAAACATTTCATTTTCTTTTTTTACATACAATCCAACTCCAAAACCTTTCCCTCTCTTCAAATCTCATCCAAATCCTTGATTTTTAACAAGAATCACAAGGTAAAAACATGGTTATAATGGTTAATTCATAGTTTTAATTCCATGATCTTGAGTTGTTTGCAAGAGAATGAAGTTTCAAGTGAAAAATGGGTGAAAACCCGAGATGAAACCGATTCTTGCATGATCTAGTGATGTATACAAGTTATACAAGGGATCTTGGTCCAAGAAAGGAGTTAAAAGAGTCAAAAACGAATTTTTACGGTTAAAATATTTGTTTCTTTATCATAACCGAAACCATTAAAGAAATGGCTTGATTGTGGGTGTAACTTGCTTGGTGTGGTGTTGTTGTGCTTGTAGGTGTTGTATCTAGTTGCTAGCAAAGGCTAGAAAGCAAGATCTTTGCGATCTAAAGCTAGAAACACAAGGTAGTTCGGTTTTTCGTATGATTTATATGATTTGGACAGATTGTGATAGACATAGATTTGGGTCATGAAATTTCACAGAGATGATTTACACATGAAAATATGAGATCTGTGAAAATTTGGTAATTTTTGGATAAAGGATGAATATTTGGTGAATTTAATGCTCGGTTTTGGCTAAAAATGGTGAAAAATAGCTAAACATCATGAAAAATTCTGGAAAATTCCAGATAAGCTTTTCATAACATGTAAAAGTCACACACAAAATTTCAGGTCCATTGGAGAAGTCTAAGTAGGCTTTTCGGTAAAACGAGTTCTAGGGTTTTCTAGCTCGGTTTTGGTGAAAATGGCAGAAAAATGAGATTTTGGTTCTGGAAAAATTACAGGGAATTATGTGGATAGCAGGGGTCATCCCAGAAAAATTTGGGATTTTTCTAAGGTCGTTTGGTATTTTCGACATATTTGGTGTTTAAATGACGTTTAAAAATAGATAAATAAATGTTAAATATATAAATTAATTCTGGAAATATTTTTATAAAATTCCTTACTGTCAAAAAGTAATTTGTTCAAAATTTCAAGATTCGAGACTAAACGGATAATTATTTGTGCTAAAAAGAACATAAAAACAAACTTTTAAAGCTTAAAACGCGTAAACCGGCAAAGTTCGCCTAAGCGAGCTGACCGGTGAATAAAAACCTTAAGAATGGACTATTTTCATGAAACTAAGTTAATCAAGTAAAAATAAATCATCTGAAAATAATTCGGATGATTTGGGTATTTTTATCCGAAAGAACAGTTTCCGGCACCCTAAAGACGGAAACGGGTCCCGCGGCCAAACGGGACGTCTAAACCGAGCTCTAAATTCACGGCTTTAACTAAAATATTAGTCAAACACTATTTTCGGGTCGTGTGTGACCAAACTCATTTTTGAAACATAAAAACAGATAACAGTGCTAGGCACGCAAAATGAGGAAAACAAAATAATAATAATTTTGACGGTCAAACTCTAACGATATCACAATCTAAGTCCTGAGAAGTGTTTCGGGGTTAACATTGTCCCCGGATCGTGTACGGTACAGGGTTAACAGTGTCCCCAGACGTACCGGTTAACACGAATTCAAGTTATATTAATAGAAATTGTATAGTAACGACTTAGGGATCGTATTACAGATCCGGACCGGTAGCCGTGCACAGTGTTACATATTTGCTCACGAAAAGGTGAGTTTCACGAGCCCCTTTTTACTGAACTGTTTTAAATATTTTCCCGGGGCGGAAAGCATGTTTCTATCAAAATGTTTAAGTACATGCTGATCGCATGGAAATGAATGTATTTATATAATGTTTATTGTACGGGAATCGTACGGTAATGTATTAAGATGGTAATTGTCTGAGTTGCTAACAGTGTAAGGCCCGAAACAGTGTTCTGGGTTAACAGTGTCCCCAGAGGGTATTAAATGTGTTTCTGGGTTAACAGTGTCCCCTGAGGTTATTAAATGTGTTTCTGGGTTAACAGTGTCCCCAGAGGTTATTAAATGTGTTTCTGGGTTAACAGTGTCCCTAGAGGTTATTTAATGTGTTTCTGGGTTAACAGTGTCCCCAGAGGTTATTGGATGTGTCTTTGGGTTAACAGAGGTTTCACTTGTGGGCTCAGCATAATTTCATCGCTAATATATGATTATTATAATGATTTGTCATCGTTTACTTAAATTAGTGAAACTCACCAACTATTCGTAGTTGACCCGTTTTCTTTACATGCTTTCTAGGTACACCCAAATTGGAATGAGTGATACGTGCTTGATGATGTGTGCTATTTTGTGGAAGATTAAGGATCTATATTTTGTATTAAATATGTTAATGTACTATCGGTAAAACTTATGTGATAACGCCTAGACGGTAACGAAACTCGGAATAATGTAATACGTTTAAATTAATGTAGTGGTGTTTTCTTTATAAGCAATGCTGTTGATATCAGATGTGTCTGTTGCATCCCGTTTACGTTTCCGCTGCGGTTACGGGGTGTTACATGAACCCAGAAACATAAATTTGTAATACAGACTCAATTCTCAACCAAATCGCTCAAGTCAATTATCAAAATACTCGTAAATCGATCATGAGTCTAATCGTATCAGTCTCATAATCCATTTCACCAATAACCATATCCAAACTAACCAAAAACCGATGCCCTGTTTTCGATCAATTCCAGATCCAAACAAAAACAATCCAAACACAATCCAAACCTCAATTCCAATCAACCACAGCTCACAAGTACCTTATCAAATCCAAATCTAATCCAATCCTTCCATAGTCAAACCAAATCAACCTTAATTTGATTCAAAATCACACCAAACATAAAATTAACACGAACTAACAATTAAACGTCTATCATAACGAATTAACTATCAAATTCAAGAGCAAAAAAGCACCGAAAGCTCTGATACCACTTGTTTGATCTCAGTTAACCCTTACTAAAACAGATCTCAGATCTGAGTTGTATATAATTAACTTCTAATATGGATCTAGTTCGTAATTGCCATTGATCTATAGTTAATACGTTATCTATCTATATATGTATTAGTTTTATGTATGTGTATAATATTAATAAGAAGATTGAGAGAGATTGGACAGAGGTTCGTTAATTAATTCTCAAAACATAACTTAAACTGTGAACAATGTTCACTATAAATAGACGATGGACTTAGTTCGTTAATATCCCCTAACAAACTAAAGTCCAATTCGTTACATATATTAAAAGGAAAATAACTTAACGAGTCACTCCCTGATTCGTTAAACATTCTTAACGAATCAGGAGGGATATAACTTAGATCTAGTTCGCTAAACATCCTTAGCGAACTAGACATTACATTTAACGAATTAAAAGATAAAATAATTGTTTATTACATTAAACAAAACAACAAATACGTTAACGATAGATACAAAGACTCGAGACGCAAAACCGTGCACTAACATCCTCTTAAAATCAGTTGGAAAGAAACTAATTTCCAAACTCATATAGGCCCAAAAATACTCATTTAGCTCGATCCACCCATTATCAGAATTCTGAGAATATGACAAATTCGGCACACTTTGATTCCTGAGCCCGAATATCTTCCTTCTTGGTTCTCCTGATTTACGTGGCGATCCACGAACAACTATTTCTAAAAACATATCCGCTTTACCATGCAGACGTGGATGTTCTTTCACAACGAGATGCAATTCTTTACTCTTCAATTCTTTAGATATCTCTTGTGATTCCTCTTTGACATTTTGTTTCTTAACTGGCTCCCCAAATAACAATACTTCAAGCTCCTCAAGATCTCTTTCGGGGTTAAAATCACTCTCATCCACATCGGCTGAACCCACCTAATCCTTACCAAATTCATCCCAAAACTCATCTTCCCAAGAGGGAATACAATCCTCTTTCTTATCCTGCAACCCAACATCCTCAAACTTGATCGTCAGCTCATAAAATTGTATTTGATACTTTAAGCCTCGCCAAAAATCATCCATTATATCTGAAAGTGGTGCTTTTGGATTAATGCTATGGGTGACATGTAAAACATCGTATAATATCTCTTCTGGATGTGGTATGTGATCCATCACGTCAAATGTGTCTTTACAACCGATAATATTCCCCATCTTATCATACACCACACATAATTTAAGCTGATAGCTGTTTTTATCTAGGTGGTCCATAATTGCATGTATTTCTGACTCCCATATAGTTAACCTCTTTGATCTTTATGAGGATTTCCTTCAACTCTGGCCCCGTAGTAACAATCCATGAAGATCACTGCAAAGATAAACTTAAACAGAAAAGGATCACGGGCACCAAATAGTAGTAAATCAAAAAAATATATTAAATAAAACTAAACTAATTAAAAGAAATTAAACTAAACTATATTAACCTACCTCCTACGACTCAAAACAAACTATGAAAAAAACAAAAATAAAAAGAAAAACTACTTAGACTCCTACGACTCAAACGAAAATAAAACAAATAGCACGTATGTAGCAAATAAATCCAAGTAACGCTAATAACGCAATCGCCAAGAGTTCCCCGGCAACGGCGCCAAAAACTTGATGTGCTAAAAGTAGTCTAATTATTATTAACTAAAAATAATCTAATCTAGACACTAAGTAATAATTCTAAACTCTTAACTTAACTAAAACTACTAACCGGCAAGTGAACCGGTCGACTCTAGTATAGCTAAGTATGTCCTGATATCGAAACCACGAGACTCTTTAAATTACGTTAACTAGCTAACTTAGACTTAAATATTGACACGACTATTTATTTATTATTATTAAGGTGGATTTTACTAATAACTATACTTAACAAATTAAAACTATTTAATAAAACTTAAGACGACTTAACCTGGACTTTATTCGAATGATGATGAACAAACACTAGGCTAGAATCCATAATGTATCAATTATCAAATGGTTGGAAATTGCTAAGTTATGGAACTAGGATCTTAAACTATTCAGTTAATAGGAAACCGAACAGGACCGTTGAACCTTTTCAAGAAGACACCTATGGAATCCTAATAAGCTATTAAAATTACCGGTTTTAATTAGACTCCCTTACAGTCGCTAATATATTTTATGACAAGTACCTCTATAAGAAATCCTACCTTACAGCGCGGATATCAAGGGTAGTTTAAAGAATTCACTCGACTAGATAAACAAAGCTGATAAATCAAACCTAGACAAACTCCTTACGAAGAACTAAATCTAGTAATTTAAACAACCAAGACTTATCATATAACCTATAAACTAGTCAAAAACACACAGTAGATGACCTACCAGAATCCTATTATATGACAGACAATCACCAAGGAAATTGTGAAACAATAAAATTCATCAAACATTTCTAAGCACACATATGCATCGAATGAAATTCAATAAACCTTTTACTTAATCATAAACCATAGACGAAAACAAAATCCAAACCAAAATCCAAAATCAACAAAAGTTCATCACAAGCCTAGGCTATTTAAGGGTTTAGCCAACAACCATACTCAAGTACAAAAGAAAATAAATTCGCTTAAATAATGAATTAATAAAGATAATAACAATTCATACCAATAATAATGATGTTTGGTTGAGTAGGTGTTAAACCCGAACACTCTCTGCTCGACCCAATGACTTGTTCCTTATCCTTCTTTCTTTACTTTGTGGCTCTTCTCCTAATATCAAACCAAAATCCAAAATCAACAAAAGTTCATCACAAGCCTAGGCTATTTAAGGGTTTAGCCAACAACCATACTCAAGTACAAAAGAAAATAAATTGGCTTAAATAATGAATTCATAAAGATAATAACAATTCATACCAATAATAATGATGTTTGGTTGAGTAGGTGTTGAACCCGAACACTCTCTGCTCGACCAACGACTTGTTCCTTATCCTTCTTTCTTTACTTTGTGGCTCTTCTCCTAATATCGAACCCCGTGTCTGTGTTTCTCAACCCCGTGTCTGTGTTTCTCACTTTATGCGTAGGGATCTCTTTTTCCAAATCAGCCTCTCTCAACAATATATGGCGCCGACTTGAGTTGTAAAAGAGTTTACGTGATGGGCCTCACAGCCCATTAACCTTTATGTAAACTTGATAACGTTCTTTTAATTGTAACCTGCAAAAAGAATTAATACTAATTAAATAAATAATAACTAATCACAAGTATGTGACATACTATACATGTGCACGGGAAAGCATATTATTAGTTTGTTGTTATTGTTATTTAATTATTAATATTTAGTTATCAAGAAATCCTCTCGTTACAATAGCTTTTAAATGATGTCTTTCTCTGGAGGATCCATTCATAAAATATAGACATGTCCTTATAAAATTTAAGTACTGTTTTCTTTTCAGTTTGTTATCACTTGAGATCTTAAAACTTAAATATGAGTAATGTTCAATAAAAACTAGCTCAAAAGTACTTAAAGTGTATGAAATATTTATAATATTTATATATAATTTGGCCCAAAGTACTTCATAATGTAGAGAATATTTATATAATAATATGTATAATTTAGACCACATCAGTTGTTGTGCAATGGCAATCAAGCAAACTTGGTTATGTTCGAGTCAATCGAGAATTTTCAAGATGCAAGTGGAAATGAGCTATCTTCTGACAATGATACCGAGTCTGATTCTGATGACTCATGTGAGATGCAACCAACTTCTTTTGCTTGTATGGCCAAAATTAACGAGGTTAGTTCTTCTATTTCTTATGTTGATTGTGAGAAAAAAAAGCCTAAGTTAGAATCAGTGAAAAATCATAATGATTGTTTAGTGAAAGAAATTGCTTCGCTTAAGGATACTTATAGACAATCTTTAGAATCTCAAATGAGATCTAGGGAGAAAATTGAAGGATTGACTATTAGTAATCATGATCTTAAAGCTGAGTTATCAGGCAAAATGACAATCAACGATAAAAAATTTGAAGAAATATTGAAACATCGTTCTAAGAAAACTGAACTTGAAAATGAGGTTCTTGAGTTGAAAAATAAGTTAGGCAAGTTTAGAAATTCATCATTTTTGATAAATGAAATAATTAAAGTATTAAGTAAGCAAAAAGACTCAAAGAAAGGTGTGGGATTTGTTGAAGTACCACCACCATTTCACAATGATTGCACAACAAATCCTTTTGTTGGAAATGAAGAAACTGTTTTTAAGGAACCAATTGTTGACACAATTCTTAAAAGTTCTAAAATTGATAATGTGAATGCTCAAGTTTCAACACCAAAACCTCATATTCAAAGCAACAAGGATGTATTTGAACCGAAAGTTATACACAAAAATTAGGACATTCCACGTTCAAATCACATTTTACGTGAACCTCATGAATTTGAGGAGGTTGTGTTAGGATTAAATGCACACATGAACCGAACACACACGCGAAAGCAATAAACGACACGAGATTTAACGTGGTTCGGTCTAAACTGACCTACGTCCACGGGTGGCAACTAGGTATATCTTTATTGAGTGACTACAATTACAAGTACATAATAATAATATATATAGAGATACGACTAGGTTTTGTATATTATTAAACAAGAAACCCAAACTGGGCCGGGCTACGTTCTGGCCACCCTACACCCGTCTGCCCTTTGGACTTCAAATAATAAACCGGGCTAACAAGGCCTACGAAACCCAACAATCTCCCACTCGAAGGCCTTAAGTATTCTCGTCTGCACTCCTGATCGTACTTCTGTATTCTATACATCTTCTAGTTGCCACCGCTTTCTCATCAATTAACCTAAAGGCCCCGTTGAAGCTCCCCGGAGCTCCAACACATCAGTCACGGCTAAATCTGCCCCTGACCTGTTCCCTATCCTACCGGATCCCACTGAAACAAACTACCAGATCCTGAGATACTTTGAGAACAAACACTCTCCATATTCAGCAAGTAATTCACTGGAGAGACTTTAACAGCAGGAATATTGGTTTTCTTAATCCACTGTCGACCAAGAACTGTAACTGAAACACGATCTGTGCTCCCAGTGTCACAATTCTCTTTAACTGATTTAACCTTCCTAGCTCGTTCATCCTGAATCTTCACTTTGGTTCTTGGTTTGTTACTTGCAAAACGAACTTTCTTATGCCCACGAGATTCTGTGAATCGGACTTTGTCTTTCACCAAAACTGGATCCACTCCTTTCGTTGATATATCGACCATATACAACGAACCCATTTTCTTGCCACGAGCAACCACGAGATTTCCTTTGACTACCTTCCACTGCCCATTCCCTAACTTAACATCGTGCCCCTGGTCATCCAACTGTCCAACTGAAATCAAACGTTTCTTTAAACTTGGAATAACCCGCACGTATTTCAAAGTCCAACAAGTACCTGCTGAAGTTATCAAATCAACATCTCCCATACCAGTAACATCTAGAATATCATCGTTCGCAAGTCGAACCTTTCCAAAATCCCCAACCTTAAGATTCTTCATTGTTTCACTACAGTGAGTGGCATGAAACGATGCACAAGAATCCATCACTCAAGAATCAACGTTACTCTCAACACTAAGAACTAAAAAATCGTCACTACTGACCCTGTCATCTGTGTCGTCTTCTGTACGTTCACCTCTTTCTTACCATTCAGTCACTGATTCCTGAAGTGTCCCTTCTCTTTACAACCCCAGCATTCAATATCTTTACGAGTCCTAGATTGACTCCTTTTCCTGCTCCCACTGCCTCGTTGTTTTCTCCTACCTCTACCTTCTGTGACTAATATATCACTTGATGATTCACCTGAATTTCTGCGTCTTGAATCTTCTCCAAGAATCAAATCCCGAATCCCATCAAAATTAATTTTTGTAGACGAACTACAAACTGCAGTCAATGTTTGCGACCAACTGTCAGGCAAAGAAGATAACAATAAAAGACCTTGAACTTCATCATCAAACTTAATGCCGAATGACACTAATCAGGAAATAACGAACTGTAACTCAGAAACTGAAACTTTAAACTGAAACTATAAAACCTAACAAACGCGGTTGGCACTAGTTATCCGTTTCTTTAACGCTTCTTCGGACTAACAACAGCTCTTTATCAAAATAGAATCTTGGATTCAACAGTTCTTGGCTCGTACTTTGCAAATTAGGGTCCCGACCCAAATTATTTTAAGGCTAAACTAACCAAAATGTGGCCCACACCAACTTAAACAAAACTGGTCTTACTACCCTTGTGTTTTATGGCCCAAAGCAATAATAAGAGCTTGCTAAAAAACCAAATTACCCAACACCTTCTGCTACAAACCACAAACCAATTATTTGTCTTTCTTTTACCCTTTTATGGCACAACCTCCAAGAGAGAAGGTAAATAATTAACTTCTCTTCTTTTGGTCAAATTTAAACAACAAAAAAAACGGGAAATAAATAAAACAACAACCAAATGATCGGAGACGGAAAGCAGCCCAGGTACACAGTGGTGGTGATGCTGAAATAACTTTCGGAACAAAACCCGAGTAGCGATTGGTCGGCTGGGTTTAGCGGCGGCAAAACAGTGGCGGCGTATACCCTAACGACAATTGGAAAACCGTAGCGGCGGCGGAACCCTAGCGCAATAAGGTGGCGGCGGCTCGGCTGGTTCCCGTGTTCTTCGTGTGATCACGAACCTAAGCTCTGATACCGCTTGTTAGGATTAAACGCACACAAGAACCGAACACACACGCGAAAGCAATAAACGAAACGAGGATTTAATGTGGTTCGGTCTAAACTGACCTACGTCCACGGGTGGCAACTAGGTATATCTTTATTGAGTGACTACTATTACAAGTACATAAAAATTATATATATAGAGATACAAACAAGAAACACAAACTGGTCCGGGCTTCGGACTAGCCACCCTACGCCCGTCTGCCCTTTGGACTTCAAATAACAAACCGAGCCAACAAGGCCTACGAAACCCAACAGGATGTGTATGGTTCAAATACAACACAAGTGAAAACAGAGGAGCAAGTTAAGGTTAAACCGGTGAAGGCCAAGAAATCAGAAAAACCTAAAATTTCGATGAGGATTTGATGCGTTTTATCAATCCTGTCACTTCGAAGCCATCAACTGGTCGTGTGTTTAAGCTTAAAGGAATAAGCAATGCTCACTGAGAAAGACATTCCACTCGATATCATCAAACCCGAATTGATTGAAAGTGTCTTTCACAATGAAACCTCTAAGGTACAAGACCTTGAAAACAAGTTTGTGAAATCTAAGACATCAAAAGTTGTAGATCCGTTGATAAAAGAAAAAAGTTTGTTAAAATCTGCTAAAAATGTTCAGTTTGTAAAGTCAAATGGAACTGATTCTTTACAAAGCTTTTCAAATTGTTCAAATTTGGATTTTTATATGAAACGGAAATCTGTGACTTTTGATGACTTGGATAAGGGTCCAATTGTTGGAGTTTATCAACAACCTTCAATTGCACATGTTTCTGCTAAACCATCACATGAACGTGTTGACATGAAAACATGCTTTCTCTGTGGTGAACATGGTCATGTTGGTAGAAACTGTGGACTGAAGAAATCTCAACATCTTCATCCATTTATCAAGGAACAATCCAAACCCGTTCCTTTGATCAAGGAGATTTTGAGACGACCAACGTCGTTTGATGATTAAACTCACATTATGTTTTATGATGTGAATCCTCGAAAGTTGATTCATGTTAATGAGAACGTAAGTTATGATAAGCCCAAATTTGTACCCACTGAACCGATTTGCAAAAATGTGAACGCGAATATTGTTCAAGCTTCTTACTTACGATGAAACTCAAAAAGACCTGTGACATACTCACAAGTGGCAAAACAACATTCAGATTCACTTAATGTTAAGCTTCCAAGAGAAACTCAAGAGGTGCCCAAGACTGAGGCCTGGGTTGCCTTTTTGAACTGATCATTTTCTTTTCATGTGTAGGGCTCATCCAAGACCACTTCTGGTGAAAACTGGATTATGGATAGGGGATGCTCTCGTCAAATTACTAACATCATTGATCTTTTAACAAATGTGAAAAATATACAAGGAGGGTGTGTTGCGTTTGCTAGTAATTCGGGAGGTATGATCACAAAAGAGGGTGATGTGTCAAATGGGAGTATCACGTTTGAAAAAGTCGAAAATTTTGATAAGGTTGATCATAATTTATTAAGTGTGTCACAAATTTGTGATAAGAAATACATAACTATATTTAATGATAAAGAATGACAGATTCTGAAACTGGGATATGTCATTCCCGAGGACATGGTTGTCATGCGATCCCCTCGATCGAATGATATTTATGTGTTAAACATGTCTTATAAAGTATCAACTTCTGTGGAAACATGTTTTGTTTCTAAGGCAATTGAAAAGGACACGATTCTCTGGCATAAAAGGATGTGTCATATCCATGTTAGGAAGATGAATAATTTAATGGCAAATGACTTGGTCGAAGTTGTTTCCTTGATACATTTTAAATTATCCGACCACTGTGCTGCTTTTAAAAAGGGCAAATAGAAAAAGAAGTCACACTCATCTAAGTTACTAAATACCATTGACACTCCACTGGAACGACTTCATATGGATTTGTTTGGTTTTGTGAATCGTGCGAGTATCGCTAGGTATTGGTATTGTTTAGTCGTCACTGATGACTATTCAAGATATTCATGGGTTTTATTTATGAGTTCAAAAGATCAGACACCCATTCTGGTTCAAAACTTAATCACTAAGATCGAATCGCCATACAAACTGAAAGTGAGACGGATTCGAAGTGATAATGGTACGGAGGTTAAAAACAATGTGTTGGATTTCTTTTGCATTTAAAAGGGAATTCATCTTGAATAGAGTGCTCCTTACGTACCACAACAGAATGGGGTGGCTGAAAGGAAAAATAGAACTTTGATTAAAGCAACAAGAACTATGCTTGCAGATTTTAAGCTTCCTGTTCAATTATGGAACGAGGCTGTGAATACTGCTTGCTATACGCTTAATCAAGTATTGACTATGAAGAAGCTTCAAAAGACAAGTTATGAGCTTCTGAACAAGAGAAAACCTAATTTAAAGCACTTAGAACCTTTTGGTTATCCTTGTACTATGTTAAAGAAAGATGCGGGAAAATTCGAAAAAAAAAGCTATTAAAGGTTATTTCTTGGGTTACGCATCACCTAAGATAAGAGTATTTAACTTTATCTCGGGTTGTGTAGAGGAATGGTACCATGTTGATTGTCAAAGGTACACCACACCTTCCTAAGGAAAAGGTCCTGATTGGATGTTCGTGCGTATTTAGAAGATCAATTCTACCTCCAAGATCTTCTAGTTCTGTTTATGTTAATGCTTCACAAGATGATCTCCCTGATACATCTAATGTGATTTCAATTTCATCTGATGATGGTCATTTTGTTGATTCTTCCTCTGCTTCATTTCCTGAAACACATGAGATTGGTGAATTGTCTCATGATGCTGAGGAGAATCTCACTAATTTTACAGACAATGTTGTTCCTGAGAATCCCACTCTTAGGATTCATAATTATCATCCAAAGGACAACATCATTGGGGAACTTGATGTGGGTATTCAAACACGTTATCAAGTTGCTACTTCTAATGAGATTAATGTATTGTGTGCTTATGCGGATTTACATTCCTCTGGAATCATAAATCTTTCCAAATACACTTGCTTTCTATCCCAAGTAGAGCTAAAAATGACTCGTATGGCACATGAAGATTCTTCTTGGGTAGAAGAAACGCAAGAGGAATTGCAACAGTTTAACCGACTGGGTGTATGGGATCTTATCGATAAACCTACTAGAGTTAAGAAGCCTATTCCTACTAAGTGGGTATTTAAGTGTAAAAAGGACGATCGTGGGGTGATAGTGAGAAACAAAGCACGGTTAGTGGTGCAAGGTTTCCATCAGCAAGAGGGAATAGACTACACTAAGGTATATGCTCCGGTTGCAAGATTGGAAGCTATAGGAATATTTCTGGCTTATGCGGCTTACAAGAATATTTAAGTCTATCAAATGGATGTGAAAAATGCTTTTCTTAACGGTGAATTACATGAGGAAGTGTTTGTTTTACAGCTTCCTGGCTTTGAAGACCCTGATTATCCGGACTGAGTTTACCGCTTAAACAAGGCCATGTATGGTCTACATCAAGCCCCGAGAGCTTGGTATGGCACACTTGCCGACCATCCGACTGAAAAAGGATTCAAGCGAGGGACTGTTGACTGCACTATATTCTATCAGAATATTGGTGATGATCTTCTCCTCGTTCAGATATATGTCATGTACATTATCTTTGGGTTAACAAATGACAAGTTATGTAAGGAGTTCGAGAAGTCAATGCACACAAAGTTGAAAACGAGCTTGATGGGAGAGATGAACTTCTTTTTAGGGTTGCAGGTTCATCAGTCTAAGAAAGGAATCTTCATTCACCAGACTAAGTACGTGAACGATGTCTTGAGCCGATTCAAGATAACTACCAAAAAATACCTTCAACTCCTCTTCCCGTTGGTCACACCGGATGAATTGGAGGATACTGTTGATCCTACCCTTTATCGAGCTATGATTGGTTCCTTAATGTATCTTACTACTTCTCGACCTGATATAATGTTTGCAGTTTGTTTATGTGCAAGGTACCAAGCAAGTCCCCGAGTGACTCACTTGGTAGCGGTCAAGCGTATTATTCAATATCTGAGGGTTAATCCTGACATCAGCTTATGGTACCCCAATGACGATAATTTTGAACTCACCGCATTTTCTGACTCAGACTATGGAGGGTGCAAGATCAATCATTTACCTGACAATGGAATGTAGTTTGGCGATCGTTATGCGTTTTACTTTATTCTCTCGCTGAAAAGTATGTCAGTTGTTGAAGTTTGTGGAACATGCTTGCATGTTTTTGTAACGATTCCGGCAAATTCAGGTATACCCTAGCCGGTATATACTATTTACGTGTTATTTAATACCGAATATATGAATTATAATGTGTTTATACGAGTATATAAGATTCACAATACGAATTATACTCGAATGTATAGCTAGTCGTATTGGAATTACGACTAACCGATGAACGATTATTGAAACCCGATCGAATCGGGGATTACATTATAGACGAAATATATGATGTTTAGTAAGGTTACAAAGTATTAAAGCTTCGAGATGAGTGAGTTATAGCACAGAAAAAGGATTTCGATTTAATGGTACGGCGGTACGTTAAACGAAACCTTTAATATCAAACCAAGCAAGAGACGATCGATCAAGCCGAAAAAGATGCACCATTACCGACAATATGATGTGTTGAGTCAATAAATGTCATGGTTTAAGTTTTTAAAGTTTTTAAATCGGTTTTATATAAATTTTATTTTTAAGCCGAAAAACGACCGTTTTAGCCTCGTTTTAAGCCGAATTAAGTGTTTAACCGAAAAACGAACTGAACCAGATTATCCACAACATTATCCGGATTACACAATCCAAATGTGTGGCCATGGTTTGAGATGTGGGCCCCACCCCACACCATACATGGACCGATCGGTCCATTTGGTGCATACACACATATCATTTTCTTTTTTTAACACTCCAACTCCACATTTCTCTCAACACTCTTCAACATTCATCCAAAAACCCAAGTTTTTAAGCTAGAATCATAAGGTATAAACATGTTATTATGGTTTAATCTTGGTTTTTAATTCCAAAATCTTGAGAAAATGAGGTTTCAAGTGAAAAATGGGTGAAAACCCGAGATGAAACCGATTCTTGCATGATCAAGTGATGTATACAAGTTATACAAGGGATCTTGGTCCAAGAAAGGAGTTAAAAGAGTCAAAAACGAATTTTTACGGTTAAAATCTTTGTTTTGATGTCTTAACCGAAACCATGAAAGGAATGGCTTGATTGTGGGTATAACTTGCTTGGTGTGGTGTTATTGTGCTTGTAGGTGTTATATCTAGTTGCTAGCAAAGGCTAGAAAGCAAGATCTTTGCGATCTAAAGCTAGAAACACAAGGTAGTTCGGTTTTTCGTATGATTTGTGTGATTTGGACAGATTGTGGTAGACTTAGAGTTGGGTCATGAAATTTCACAGAGATGATCTACACATGAAAATATGAGATCTGTGAAATTTTGGTAATTTTTGGATAAAGGATGAACATTTGGTGAATTTAATGCTCGGTTTTGGCTAAAATGGTGAAAAATAGCTAAACATCATGAAAAATTCTGGCAAAATTCTGATAAGCTTTTTATAACATATAAAAGTCACACACAAAATTTCAGGTCCATTGGAGAAGTCTAAGTAGGCTTTTCGGTAAAACGAGTTCTAGGGTTTTCTAGCTCGGTTTTGGTGAAAATGGCATGAAAAATGAGTTTTTGGTTCTGTAAAAATTACTGGGAATACGTAGATGGCAGGAGCCATCCCAGAAAAATTTGGGATTTTTCTAAGGTCGTTTGGTATTTTCGACATATTTGGTGTTTAAATGACGTTTAAAAATAGATAAATAAATGTTAAATATAAAAATTAATTCTGGAAATATTTTTATAAAATTCCTTACTGTCAAAAACTGATTTGTGCAAAATTTCAAGATCCGAGACTAAACGGATAATTATTTGTGCTAAACAGAACATAAAAACAAACTTTTAAAGCTTAAAACGCGTAAACCGGCAAAGTTCGCCTAAGCAAGCTGACTGGTGTATAAAAATCCTAAAAATGGACTATTTTCATGAAACTAAGTTAATCAAGTAAAAATAAATCATCCGAAAGTAATTCGGATGATTTGGGTAATTTTACCCGATTTAGCAGTTTCCGGTATACTAAAGACGGAATCGGGCCCCACGGCCAAACGGGGTGACTAAACCGAGCTCTAATTTCACCACTTTAATTAAAATATCAGTAACAACTATTTTCGGGTCGAATGTGACCAAACTCATTTTTGAAAACATAAAGACGGTTAACCGTGCTAGGCACGCAAAACGAGAAAACAAACTAATGGTAATTTTGACTAAAGAACTCTAAGTGATATCACAATCTAAGTCCTGAGAAGTGTTTCGGGGTTAACATTGTCCCCGGATCTTGTACGGTACTGGGTTAACAGTGTCCCCAGACGTACCGGTTAACACGAATTTAAGTTATATTAATAGAAATTGTGTAGTAACGACTTAGGGATCGTATTACAGATCCGGACTGGTAGCTGTGCACAGTATTAAAACTTTGCTCACAAAAAGGTGAGTTTCACGAGCCCCTTTTTATTGAACTGTTTTAAATATTTTCCCGGGGCGGAAAGCATGTTTTTATCAAAGTGTTTAAGTACATGCCGATCGCATGGAAATGAATGTATTTATATAATGTTTATTGTACGGGAATCGTACGGTAATGTATTAAGATGGTAATTGTCTGAGTTGCTAATATTGTAAGACCCGAAACAGTGTTCTGGGTTAACAGTGTCCCCAAAGGTTATTAAATGGGTTTCTGGGTTAACAGTGTCCCCAGAGGTTATTAAATGTGTTTCTGGGTTAACAGTGTCCCCAGAGGTTATTAAATGTGTTTCTGGGTTAACAGTGTCCCCAGGGGTTATTAAATGTATTTCTGGGTTAACAGTGTCCCCAGAGGTTATTAAATGTGTTTCTGGGTTAACAGAGGTTTCACTTGTATGCTCAGCATAATTACATCGTTAATTTAAGATTATTAAAATTATTTGTCATGGTTTATTTAAATTAGTGAAACTCACCAACTATTCGTAGTTGACCCGTTTCCTTTACATGCTTTCTAGGTACACCCAAATTGGAATGAGTGATACGTGCTTGATGATGTGTGCTATTTTGTGGAAGCTTAAGAGTCTATATTTTGTATTAAACATGTTAACGTAATATTGGTAAAACTTCTGTGATAACGCCTAGTCGGTAACGAAACTCGGAACAATGTAATACGTTTAAATTATTGTAGTGGTGTTTTCTTTATAAGCAATGTTGTTGATATCAGATGTGTCTGTTGCATCCCGTTTACATTTCCACTGCGGTTACGGGGTGTTACAGTTTTGGTCCTATTATCTACTTGTAGGTTGATAGGATAGCCATTAGTATATAGACCGACGGTGACTGGGGCGATTGAATTTTTATTTTTATGCTCCTCAAAATTGAATTTTGAAGCAAAAAGAGAAAATTGTAGTACATTGATCATCTGGTCCCATATCTAGAAAGAAATAAGTTTAAAAGACTGAGTGCTTAATTGCATTGGTGCATTGGTAGGTCTTAAACAAGCTGTTAGAGTAAAGTATGTGATATAACATAAAGAAATGCCAAATTGAAAGAGGTGTTAGTCTCTAACAAAATCTTGGTAAGGATGGCAGAAATGTAATAGCCCATCATACTAAAGCCTTATATTTGTCTGATCACCAAAAATAAAATAATGCAAATAACAAGCGTTAGGGTTCTGGACACTGTGAGTCTTTATGCGGCTTAACCATCAGGGTATTCATATGCATTAATATTTCATTCACTTTTAGAGAAACCCAAAGTCATTAAACTTGATCATTGATGTACCTCGTACAAATTTAAACTATTGACTTGATCAAAATCCGCTGTTAGTCATACATTTGTTCCTCCCTTGTGCGCGTCTCAATACAAGTAAGGAACAGACCCCAGGGGATACAATGTATGTAAGCCGATAGATGGACTCGTGCATACTCACTCATAGTAAAGGAAACTTAATGCATTACTCAAAATTTTCTATAAATTCAAATTTTGATCGAAATTATAATGGTTTAAGTCAAGTTGGGGTGATATGGTAAAAATCAAATTAAGCTTGAACCGAGATTAGAGGATGATTGTTTCTGATATTCTATGCTCTAATTGAACATTTAATAATATCACAGAAACGCTTGAAAGTTGGTTATAAGATTTAAGTGGACAGCAATATAAATGACCGACTTAACGCCAGTAATAATATCGATGAAATATAAAACTGTGATGGAAGGGCAATTTGGTCAATATGATTCTCTGCTTAAACTCATCAAAAATCCAAAAATATATACTGCTTTTGCAAAACATACAAAAACACAAAAATATTTTACTTTTCTGCTTTATGTTTTATTTTCGGATATTTTACTTGTAAATATTTTGAAACAAAATTGCAAAATACCAAAAAGATTTTACTTTTTCTTTTACATATTATTTAATCATTTTTATTTAAGTTAAGTTTTTTTGAACGTAAAACACGTTTAGGTATTCCAATTTACCACATTGAGTAAAGGTTGTTAAGGTATTTGATCATCGGGATACGAGATTTCGTTGATTTATTTATTATTTTAAATATTCATTTATTTAATTGATTTATTAATTTAATTTAAAATTACATAAATGTAATTCATTACTCATATATAACGAATGAGATTATTTATGACGAATTAATGTAATTCGTTAGCTAATTCGCTTCCGCCACTCTGTAACGAAAAATCTTAATTTGTTATACATAACTTAACGAAATAAAAGCACGAACTAAGCACGAATTGGGACCAATTCGTTATCTATTCGTGTTAATTATTAATGAATTAATTTTAAATTCATTTGCCACATGTAACAATGAAGATAACGAATCATCTGATTAGTTATTTCAAATTTAAACGAATTAGATGATTCGTCACCTTGGAAATTGTTCCAATTTGTTACATATAGGGAAATGTGAAACCCATTCGTATTCATCTCACAGTTCATTACCTTCAACCTTAAGCAAACTCTAGCCAAATTTTCCAGAAAATCCGAACTTCATTATACCTTATTTTGATCTGTTGTTAAGATTCGCAAGATAAAGGGGATCAAAATGTGATGCTTTTTGTCAGTTTTGATGAACATCTTAAGGGTTAATTGATTGATTAGTTCATCGTTTTAACTTATACATTTACCTGTTAATTTATAGGTCCTAATACATGAATAAGCTACAATAGTTAACATTATTCTTGTTTCGCTATATTTCCGAGATCTTTAGGATCTTTTGATTGGATTTACATCGTTGATTATGTGAGAATTGAATTAGTCTCGACCTTTGACTGTTGGTGGTCTTGCTAATTTTGACTTAGACTTTTGTTAGTCAAACATTAAGCTCGATTCGTGGCCATTCGTCATAGGGTAACAAATTGAAACTAAATCGTGTTCAATTCGTTACTAAAGGCTTAACAAATCAACTCTTTCGTCAAAATGATAACGAATTAATGTCAATTCGTTCTTTAATTCGTTATCCCTTCAATATTGATTCGTTATGACAAATTTGTATAATTTACTTGATAACGAATTAGTCATTTCGTGATAACTTAACATCAGTTCATTATAACGAATTAGCCTATCTAACGAATTACATTGTAAATTATTATAAAATACAATTTTAATTTAAATTGATATTATTTATTGATCGTTTTACTACGTCTCGGGTTTATTTATTATCAGTTATGGCTGACAATATGGATCAAGATCGTCCTGCTGCTAAGCCACAAGAACAACAACAAGAATAAGATCTTCCATTACTCCCGTACGACAAAAAGCATAACATTTGTGCTTTTTTTTTGGTAAGAACTTTGCTGACGAGGATACTTTTGGGGAGATGCTGGAATTTATCCATCGCTCATGTATCAACCATGCTGTTACAGCTAATCCCGAGGTTCGGTTCAACATTATCCATCAATTCTGGAACAATGCTAGATTTGTGGAGACAGGAAATCATATTGCTGCTGAGGTGAATGAAAGACCGCTTGTGATATCAATCGAGAATATCCAGCGAGCGTTGAGTTTCGGTGACAATATGGATGACCCGGGTGAGTTTCACAAAGAGTTGATTAGGGGGCTATTTAATCGTGTGTTCTACGCTAGTAATATACTTGTGTCCCACATACAAGTACTTATTACATGTTCTTATACATTGCCTTGGTGGACGGAAAAGTGGTTTTGATGAATGTCGTATCATGCTTCAATCGGCATTCATCGCATTAATTATCAACAAACATTTCAACTTCTCGGAGATGATCTTTGATCATCTCAAAGAGAATTGTATTGTAGTGAATCGACGCAAGAAATTATTAATGTATTTATGATTTATCCAACTGCTTGTTCAGGATTTGATTCGTGATTTGGTGATCGATCCAACAATCCGCAATGATGTATTGAAGTTGGAGCATATGAAAGTGGATACAATGAGGAGGATGAAAATATACCGTCAAGTTCCTCAACCAAGATTCAAGCGCTTGATTGGTCATGTATCTAATCCTGATTATGTTTGTCCTTCGGATGATCGCTGGATCCATGATGACTCGGATTCTGATCGTGAAGAGGGTCAAGGTGTGAACAATGATGGTGACGATGGTGTTGAAGGTGGAGATGATCATCAACGTCGTGTTGAGGTTGAGGAAGCTGCTGCCCAAGCTGCTCAACGCAAACGAAAAGGGAAAGAGGTGGCTGGTGAAGGGTCATCTAAACGTAGAGTGACTGCTGGTGCTGGTATTTCTTTTGGAGTTCAGCCTCCAAGGTTGTCTATTATTCAAAGACCGATGGTGCCGCTTACTACTGGCACCCCATAACTCATATTGACGACCACACTTACATCTGACCCTAGGCTTGATATGATTATGCAATTCGTTTTATCTACATTGCCAAGTCCTACTACTGCAACATTGATGGTTTCACCAACACCGACGATGATGCCACCACCACCTATGGATATTTCATTTATGATGCTTAATCATCCTCAAGGTCCTGTCCAGCCGATCCCTCCATCGTTTCACGCTATGTCACAAGATCAACAAATGAATATGCTCTTGAGCTTACTTCATCTTAATGAAAATCAAATGGCTGCTGACCGTCTGACTCAAGAGTATATGATGGACAACCAATGAAATCTGATGGGCTATGTCTCCTACTGCCAAAGAGAAACTAAAGAGCTCCGTGAGATTGTTACGTCTCAGGGGTGAAAATAAAGGAAAAAGAGGATCTCATTCCATAGCTGACATGAAAGGATGATGCACTTAAGAAGCTTAAGAATGACGACGAAGATCCTGATGCCTCAGGGGCTGGAGGTAGTGAGTCGAAAAAATCACGGCTCATCCTCCGGTGCCGGGACATGTGAAGCTGCTGGTGATTTGAACAAGCAGGTTGTCGTTTATCAGGACTCGACGAACGTAAAACCAATTGAGTCAATAAAGGCCAATACTGTTATATTTGTTGATGGTACGGGGGTGATTCGGAGCATTGTGAATGATTATGAGATGGAAGTGGGATAGTTTGTTGATCGGTCCTTGACACGAGAGCAGATTTCTATACTGCTGGGCCTAAATAATGAAGAACTGGATGTGTTAGAGGCTGAGAATGACGTGGAGATTAGAATGAAAAGGAAGTTTTGAATGATCTAACAATTCAGATGAATACGTCATTTATTTAAAAAGACAACGAGGTCTAAATTGAAGAAGTGATGGCTGAGGAATACCCCTGATCTGTTTCAACAATCAAATGTTGATCAGGGTGCTCCGGTATTTACTGAAGAACACGTTAAAGCAGCCTAAGATCTTCTGAATCGAATCCTGATCCAACTGTTGCTGATATTCAGGGATGGTTTGCATACCGAGACAAAAGAGCCTGTAAGATTATCGAGGCATACATGTATGTAGGTCAAGAACACGAGCAGGAAGCCATTGCACATGCTAAATCCAATCAAATGACTTCATTTAAATCCGTGTCAAAAGTGCGAGGTGATATTATTTCATGGATTTACGATTCTGACTTAAAGGTCTATATTGTGAAATGGGAGAACAGCGTCCAGTACTATGAAAACATTACTGGCGTTCTCTCATTACCGCGTTGGGATGTTCGTACCCTCGCATGTCGACCTTTCATAAACCATGGTGGAAATCACCAAGTAAATTGGTTCCATCAACATTTGCCGTTTGAGGTGAACCACGGGTTTAAATTCTGTAAGCCCCAGATTCCAATCTGTAAACGAATTGATGAGATTGATCCAAGAACGGGTTGAAGGAAGCTCGTGCTTAAAGTAAAGCCGCCAAAGACGATGAAGCGTGTACCAGTCAAGACATTTAGTGTAACGATTCCGGCAAATTCAGGTATACCCTTGCCGGAATATACTATTTACGTGTTATTCAATACTGAATATATGAATTATAATGTGTTTATACGAGTATATAAGATTCACAGTACGAATTATACTCGAATATACAGCTAGTCGTATTGAAATTACGATTAATCGATGAACGATTATTGAAAGCCGAACGAATCGGGGATTACGTCATAGATGAAATATATGATGTTTAGTAAGGTTTACGAAGTATTAAGGCTTCGGGATAAGTGAATTATAGCATAGAAAAAGGATTTCGATTTATTAGTACATCGGTACGTTAAACGAAATCTTTAACATCAAACCAAGCAAGAGACGATCGATCAAGCCGAAAAAGATGCACAATAACCGACAATATGATGTGTTGAGTCAATAAATGTCACGGTTTAAGTTTTTAAAGATTTTAAATCAGTTTTATATAAATTTTATTTTTAAGACGAAAAACGACCGTTTTAGCCTCGTTTTAAGCCGAATTAAGTGTTTAACCGAAAAACGAACTGAACCAGATTATCCACAATGTTATCCGGATTACACAATCCAAATGTGTGGCCATGGTTGGAGTTGTGGGCCCCCCCCACACCATACATGGACCGATCGGTCCATGTGGTGCACACACACATCACATTTTCTTTTTTGTAAACTCCCAACACCAAAATCCTCTCAACACTCTTCAACCTTCATCCAAACCCTTGATTTTTAACAAGAATCATAAGGTAAAAACATGGTTTTAATGGTTGATTCATAGTTTTGATTCCATGATCTTAAGTTGTTTGCAAGAGAATGAAGTTTCAAGTGAAAAATGGGTGAAAACCCGAGATGAAACCGATTCTTGCGTGATCAAGTGATGTATACAAGTTATACAAGGGATCTTGGTCCAAGAAACGATTTAAAAGAGTCAAAAACGAATTTTTACGGTTAAAATCTTTGTTTTGGTGTCTTAACCGAAACCATGAAAGAAATGGCTTGATTGTGGGTATAACTTGCTTGGTGTGGTGTTGTTGTGCTTGTAGGTATTGTATCTAGTTGCTAACAAAGGCTAGAAAGCAAGATCTTTGCGATCTAAAGCTAGAAACAAAAGGTAGTTCAGTTTTTCGTATGATTTGTAAGATTTGGACAGATTGTGGTAGACTTAGAGTTGAGTCATGAAATTTCACAGAGATGATCTACACATGAAAATATGAGATCTGTGAAATTTGGTAATTTTTAGATAAAGGATGAATATTTGGTGAGTTTAATGCTCGGTTTTGGCTAAAAATGGTGAAAAATAGCTAAACATCATGAAAAATTCTGGAAAAATTTAGATACGCTTTTTATAACATATAAAAGTCACACACAAAATTTCAGGTCTATTGGAGAAGTCTAAGTAGGCTTTTCGGTAAAACGAGTTCTAGGGTTTTCTAGCTCGGTTTTGGTGAAAATGGCATGAAAAATGAGTTTTTGGTTCTGTAAAAATTACTGGGAACTATGTGGATGGCAGGAGTCATCCCAGAAAAATTTGGGATTTTTCTAAGGTGGTTTGGTATTTTCGACATATTTGGTGTTTAAATGACGTTTAAAAATAGATAAATAAATGTTAAATATAAAAATTAATTCTGGAAATATTTTTATAAAATTCCTTACTGTCAAAAACTGATTTGTACAAAATTTCAAGATCCGAGACTAAACGGATAATTATTTGTGCTAAATAGAACATAAAAACAAACTTTTAAAGCTTAAAACGCGTAAACCGGCAAAGTTTTGACTAAAGAACTCTAAGTAATATCACAATCTAAGTCCTGAGAAGTGTTTCGGGGTTAACATTGTCCCCGGATCGTGTACGGTACTGGGTCAACAGTGTCCCCAGACGTACCGGTTAACACGAATTTAAGTTATATTAATAAAATTGTGTAGTAACGACTTAGGGATCGTATTACAGATCCAGACCGGTAGCTGTTCACAGTATTACATCTGCTCACCAAAAAGGTGAGTTTTCACGAGCCCCTTTTTATTGAACTGTTTTAAATATTTTCCCGGGACGGAAAGCATGTTGTTATCAAAGTGTTTAAGTACATGCCGATCGCATGGAAATGAATGTATTTATATAATGTTTATTGAACGGGAATCGTACGGTAGTGTATTAAGATGGTAATTGTCTGAGTTACTAATATTGTAAGGCCCGAAACAGTGTTCTGGGTTAACAGTGTCCCCAGAGGTTATTAAATGTATTTTCAGGGTTAACAGTGTCCCCAGAGGCTATTAAATGCGTTTCTGGGTTAACAGTGTCCCCAGAGGTTTTAAAATGTATTTCTGGGTTAACAATGTCCCCAGAGGTTATTAAATGTATTTCTGGGTTAACAGTGTCCCCAGAGGTTATTAAATGTGTTTCTGGTTTAACGGAGTTTTCACTTGTAGGCTCAGCATAATTACATCATTAAATTATGATTATTAAAATGATTTGTCATGGTTTACTTAAATTAGTGAAACTCACCAACTATTCGTAGTTGACCCGTTTTCTTTACATGCTTTCTAGGTACACCCAAATTGGAATGAGTGATACGTGCTTGCTGATGTGTGCTATTTTGTGGAAGCTTAAGAGTCTATATTTTGTTTTAAACATGTTAACGTACTATTGGTAAAAATTATGTGATAACACCTAGTCGGTAACGAAACTCGGAACAATGTAATACGTTTAAATTATTGTAGTGGTGTTTTCTTTATAAGCAATGCTGTTGATATCAGATGTGTCTGTTGCATCCCGTGTACGTTTCCGCTGCGGTTACGGGGTGTTACAGAACTTGGTATCAGAGCCATTCGTTATAAAGAATTAGGATGTCTTTAAAAGATACCTAAAATATAACCAGTAGCTCAAGTATTATAGGATCTGAATATCAACTAATAATTTATTGTGTCGAGGTCTGGATGAACTTGGATGGACAAGTGAGTTATTATGGTCCGGAACATAATAACAGACTTGTCCGCACGAGGGAATTCAGGGGAAGTCACGGGGGACTTTAATATGTAAAATTGGCAACATATGTGCAAATATATGATAATATTGTGTGTGGTCAAGTTGTATAAGTAAGTGTATATTAATTTGATTACGATTTACACTATGGAAAGAACTATATGTTTGTTAACTTGTGTGCAGGTTAGAATGTCAAGAACACCTAGTGCATCGATGGAGGAGGACCCGGAGGAGGTCAGCTCCGGGAACTCTGGGAGCCTCCCCGTATCATCCAGCTCTGAGCCTAGCGAGGCTAGTGTTAGGAGCTCTAGCCAGTCCGCCCCTGCCAGGATTGCTAGATCTCCTACCCCACCCGCACCACAGGCCGTCCCTATCCCTCCCGGATTCGGACCACGCCTCAAGGCGCGGATCAGTGTTCCGCGGGTCCCACCTACCTCGCCCCCACCCAGACCTGCTACCCGCAGGGGCGAGTCCTCCCGCTCCCAGCCCGAGCCTGTGGCTCCACCTGTGTGGGGTCTCCCCAGGCAGGAGAGGGACGCGGCGGCGTGGCTACGAGTGCTCACCGAACAGGTGAATGAGCACTCCGCCGCCTTGACGGTGGGGGTACAGAGGCGGATGTACCTAGGGGTTTGCATACTGGACCACCAGTATGCGATTTCGCAGGTGAAGAGGGAGTGATTATACTCCCAGTGGATGATCGGCCGGATGGAGACGCGGATCCGGTTTATGCTGGCTGTGATGGTGGTGTTGGTGGCGGTGTTGATGGGTTTGGTATACCACCGTGTTTAGTTGTGTTAGGATGGGAGTAGGCAGGGGCCGTTTTTTTTGATACTCTATGTAAGCAGTTAGTGGTGATGCTAACATAGAGTGAATCTTGGGTAGTTTAATACAACCACTGGCCCTTAGGGGGTCTCTTTTGGGGTATATCGTTATAGATACTTTTGGGTATCATTCAAGCACTGACCCATTGTGGGTTATGTCGAGATGATGCCGTCATAGGCCCTATGTAGGAAAACTTAAATATGTAATGATGACAGGAAACGTATGTGAACTGATATGGATGTAATATGTACTAATGTTTACTAATGAATGGAATGTTTGTTGTGTTTTATGATTGGAACTTGTATTAATTATATATATTTTCTTGATGTTGTGTAGAATGGCACCAAAATGTTCGGCCCATTGTCGGAAGTGGACGTGAGCCGTTTGATTGCTCAACAGTTAGAGGCGGCGATACCGGATATAGTATCCAGGGGATGTTCGATCAAAGACTTTATGTTGTGCAAACCTCTAGAGTTTAGCGGGTCTGAAGGACCAAATGGATTGGTTATGTGGATGGAGAAAATAGAATCCGTTGTGAATATCAGCAACTGCCCCGAGGATTGTGTTGTTAAGTATGCTACCTGCACATTCACGGACCATGCCTTGACATGGTGGAACACGGTAGTGCAGACCCGGGGTCAGGCGGCGACAAACCGCATGACCTGGACAGAGCTCAAGGCTCTTGTACTGGAACATTTCTGCCCGAAAAACGAATTGCAAAAATTAGAAAATGAATTGTGGAACTTGGAGATGCAGGGGGGCAGACCATTTGGGTTATACGTACCGGTTTAATGAGTTGTCGCGTTTGGTACCATGGTTGGTCACCCCAGAGTCGAAGAGGGTTGAGCGTTATATTTGGGGGCTAACTCCAGTTGTAAGGAGTATAGTCAATTCTGGGGGACACCAGACGTATGAGGGTGCGGTGACGCAAGCTGGTATCGTCACGTATGACTTCGTAAGGAGCGGGTCACTGAAGGTGGCGGGAGAGTCCGCTGGGGGAAAGCGGGGTACACATGACCATAGGATCCAGGAAAAGCAGCAAAATAAACGTGCTAGGCCCACTGCCCAAAACTACGCCATGACTAGTTCAGGCGGAAGACAAGAACCGCAGAAGGGAACGTTTCCTAGGTGCGGGAAATGCGGTTACCACCATGGTGGCATGTGCAAAGAAGTGGTATGCCACCGGTGCGGCAGGATTGGGCACTACGCACCGAGTTGTAGGACAAACCTGAACAACCTGAACCGACAACCGCAACCTATCCGTGCGCAGCCATTTAGGACCCAACCAGCCCGACAACAAAACCCGCAAGGAAACCAAATGGTGACCACCAGCCGTGCTTGCTATGTATGCGGCAGCACAGATCACTTCAAGAGAAACTGTCCGAAGCTGAACCAGGGAGGAAATGGGTGGCAAACCGCGGGTTAGGCATCGTCGTCCAATCCGGCGCGAGGCCGAGCATTCGTGATGGGGGCGAACGAAGCACGCCAAGACCCCAGTGTAGTGACAGGTACATTCCTCGTCTCTGATCATTACGCTTCTGTATTATTTGATACGGGCGCCAATAGAAGTTTTGTCTCCGTTAGATTCCTGTCGATAGCAAACCTCCCAATTGGTGAAACCATAGAACCTTACACCGTAGAAGTCGCTAACGGTAAAACCATGATAGTTAATCAGATAGTTCGGAATTGCCCTTTTATTTTGAACGAACAATCCTTTCTGATTGACTTGTTACCGGTAGAATTGGGTAGTTTTGACGTGATAGTGGGAATGGATTGGTTAGCACGTAACAAGGTAGAAATAAACTGTGAAAAGAAAATCGTCAAGATCCGGGTGTCGGATGACGAAGAGGTATTAGTGCAGGGTGAGAAGTCGGGCAATGTGATACCGTTTATATCCCACCTCAAGGTGTTAAAATATATACGCCAGGGATGCGTGGCGTATCTAGCGAGCTTGACGGCCACGGATCCTGAGGAAAAACGGGTGGACGATATCCCAGTGGTACGTGAATTTCCACAAGTCTTCCCAGAGGAACTTCCTGGATTACCGCCAACCCGACAGGTCGAATTCAGAATCGACTTATTACCTCAAGCTGGCCCTGTTGCTAAGGCACCCTATCGACTTGCACCATCAGAGATGCAAGAATTATCCAACCAATTGCAAGAATTGTTGGATAAAGGATTTATACGTCCTAGTTATTCCCCGTGGGGTGCACCGGTACTATTCGTGAAAAAGAAGGACGGGAGCCTTAGAATGTGCATTGATTACAGGGAATTGAACAAGTTGACAATCAAAAATAGGTATCCTCTCCCCCGAATTGATGACCTGTTCGACCAACTGCAAGGTGCGAGATATTTCTCAAAAATTGATCTTAGATCGGGATACCATCAGGTTAGAATTCAGGAGGAGGATATCCCAAAAACCGCATTCCGGACTCGCTACGGCCATTACGAGTTCTTAGTTATGCCTTTCGGGCTAACAAATGCGCCGGCAGTATTCATGGATCTCATGAATCGAGTCTGTAAACCCTACCTCGATAAATTCGTCATCGTGTTTATTGAAGATATTTTGATATACTCGAAGAGTAAAGAAGAGCACGAGCAACACTTGAGATTAATTTTAGAGCTTCTAAATCAGGAGAAGTTGTTTGCAAAATTCTCCAAGTGTAACTTCTGGTTACAGGAAGTGCAATTCCTTGGACACGTTATAAACCATCAAGGAATACACGTTGATCCAAGTAAGGTTGAAGCAGTTAAGAATTGGCAAGCGCCTAAATCGCCAAAGGAAATCCGCCAATTCTTAGGCTTAGCTGGATATTATCGTCGATTTATATAGAACTTTTCCAGCATCGCCCAACCTTTAACCCTTCTGACCCAAAAAGATCGAAAGTATGAATGGGGTGAAGAGCAGGAAACGGCGTTTCAAACGCTAAAACAAAGATTGTGCCAAGCGCCGATCTTAAGTCTCCCCGACGGAGACGATGGTTTTGTCGTGTATCGTGACGCATCCCGGAGAGGGTTAGGATGCGTGTTGATGCAAAATAATAAGGTCATAGCCTATGCTTCTCGACAGTTAAAAATACACGAGAAAAATTACACTACTCATGACTTAGAACTGGGAGCAGTTATCTTCGCACTTAAAATCTGGAGACATTATCTCTATGGTACAAAGTGCACCATCTTCACCGATCATAAAAGTTTGCAACACATATTCGATCAGAAAGAACTGAATATGAGGCAACGAAGATGGGTCGAGTTATTAAGCGATTATGACTGTGACATCCGTTATCACCCCGGCAAAGCTAACGTCGTAGCCGATGCCTTGAGTAGGAAGGATCGGGTTAAACCATTGCGAGTGCGAGCGTTGGGGATGATAGTCCAGTCGAACCTTTCGGATTTGATTCGAGTCGCTCAACGTGAGGCGTTGAAAGAGGACCAATTGGAAAAAGAAGGACTTTACGGTAACGAGAAGAATTTCGAACAGCGCGTGGACGAAATTCTCTATTTCAAAAATCGGATTTGGATCCCGACCCTCCATGACCTTCGTGAACTAATCATGGACGAAGCGCATAAATCAAAATATTCCATACATCCGGGATCGGATAAGATGTACAAGGATGTGAAGGAGTTCTACTGGTGGCCGGGTATGAAAAAGGATATAGCCACATACGTCGGCAAGTGTACGACGTGTACGAGGGTTAAGGCAGAGCACAAGAAACCTTCGGGAATGTTACAACAACCTGAAATTCCTGAATGGAAGTGGGAGCAGATCACGATGGATTTTGTGACACATCTCCCCAAGACGTCCCGAGGACATGATGCAATTTGGGTAGTCGTGGATCGATTAACCAAATCGGCACATTTTATTCCGATTAGAAATAATTATAACGCAGAGAGACTTGCGCAGATTTATATAAATGAAATTGTGTCTCGTCATGGTATATCCATCTCGATCATCTCCGATCGGGATAGCCATTTCACCTCCAAACTTTGGCAAGCTGTGCAAGAAGCGCTGGGAACGAGTATTGATCTAAGCACAGCTTACCACCCTCAAACCGATGGTCAGTCTGAAAGGACCATCCAAACCCTGGAGGATTTGCTTCGTGCATGCGTACTGGATTTTAAGGGAAATTGGGATCAACATCTCCCACTCGTTGAATTTTCCTATAATAACAGTTACCATAGCAGTATAAAGGCAGCACCTTACGAAGCATTGTATGGACGGAAGTGCCGATCACCACTCTGCTGGACTGAGGTGGGCGACACACAGGTTATTAGATCAGATCTGGTCCAGGAAACGACCAGCAAAATTCTTGAAATTAAGAACAATCTAAAGGCCGCACGGGATCGGCAAAAGAGTTATGCCGATACCCGTAGAAAACCGTTATCATTTGAGAAAGGTGATAAAGTGTATTTGAAAGTATCACCTTGGAAAGGAGTAGTCAGATTTGGAAAGGCGGGGAAGTTAGCCCCTAGATACATTGGACCGTTCGACATTATTGCAAAAATCGGTCCTGTAGCATACCGATTAGAACTGCCTGATGAACTGAGTGCAATTCACAACGTGTTTCACGTGTCGAACTTGAAAAGGTGTCTGGCGGATGAGACATCGGTGTTACCTTTAGAGGGTGTCCAAATAAATGATAAGCTCAACATTGTAGAGGAGCCCATAGAAATAGTAGACGGGAAAATCAAGCAACTTAGACACAATAAGATCTCGTTGGTCAAAGTTAGATGGAACTCGCAACGAGGCCCAGAATATACATGGGAACGAAAGGACGAATTTCAGAAGAAATACCCCCACCTATTTCCGCAAAAGGAAGTAGTCGATGCGTAAAATTTCGAGGACGAAATTTTTATAACGGGGGGAGAATGTAACGATTCCGGCAAATTCAGGTATACCCTTGCCGGAATATACTATTTACGTGTTATTCAATACTGAATATATAAATTATAATGTGTTTATACGAGTATATAAGATTCACAGTACGAATTATACTCGAATATACAGCTAGTCTTATTGAAATTACGATTAATCGATGAACGATTATTGAAACCTGAACGAATCGGGGATTACGTCATAGATGAAATACATGATGTTTAGTAAGGTTTACGAAGTATTAAGGCTTCGGGATAAGTGAATTATAGCACAGAAAAAGGATTTCGATTTATTAGTACATCGGTACGTTAAACGAAATCTTAAACATCAAACCAAGCAAGAGACGATCGATCAAGCCGAAAAAGATGCACAATAACCGACAATATGATGTGTTGAGTCAATAAATGTCACGGTTTAAGTTTTTAAAGATTTTAAATCAGTTTTATATAAATTTTATTTTTAAGACGAAAAACGACCGTTTTTGCCTCGTTTTAAGCCGAATTAAGTGATTAACCGAAAAACGAACTGAACCAGATTATCCACAACGTTATCCGGATTACACAATCCAAATGTGTGGCCATGGTTGGAGTTGTGGGCCCCCCCACACCATACATGGACCGATCGGTCCATGTGGTGCACACACACATCACATTTTCTTTTTTGTAAACTCCCAACACCAAAATCCTCTCAACACTCTTCAACCTTCATCCAAACCCTTGATTTTTAACAAGAATCATAAGGTAAAAACATGGTTTTAATGGTTGATTCATAGTTTTGATTCCATGATCTTAAGTTGTTTGCAAGAGAATGAAGTTTCAAGTGAAAAATGGGTGAAAACCCGAGATGAAACCGATTCTTGCATGATCAAGTGATGTATACAAGTTATACAAGGGATCTTGGTCCAAGAAATGATTTAAAGAGTCAAAAACGAATTTTTACGGTTAAAATCTTTGTTTTGGTGTCTTAACCGAAACCATGAAAGAAATTGCTTGATTGTTGGTATAACTTGCTTGGTGAGGTGTTGTTGTGCTTGTAGGTGTTGTATCTTGTTGCTAGCAAAGGCTAGAAAGCAAGATCTTTGCGATCTAAAGCTAGAAACAAAAGGTAGTTCGGTTTTTCGTATGATTTGTAAGATTTGGACAGATTGTGGTAGACTTAGAGTTGAGTCATGAAATTTCACAGAGATGATCTACACATGAAAATCTGAGATCTGCGAAATTTTGGTAATTTTTGGATAAAGGATGAATATTTGGTGAATTTAATGCTCGGTTTTGGCTAAAAATGGTGAAAAATAGCTAAACATCATGAAAAATTCTGGAAACATTTAGATAAGCTTTTTATAACATATAAAAGTCACACACAAAATTTCAGGTCCATTGGAGAAGTCTAAGTAGGCTTTTCTGTAAAACGAGTTCTAGGGTTTTCTAGCTCGGTTTTGGTGAAAATGGCATGAAAAATGAGTTTTTGGTTCTGTAAAAATTACTGGGAACTATGTGGATGGCAGGAGTCATCCCATAAAAATTTGGGATTTTTCTAAGGTCGTTTGGTATTTTCGACCTATTTGGTGTTTAAATGACGTTTAAAAATAGATAAATAAATGTTAAATATAAAAATTAATTCTGGAAATATTTTTATAAAATTCCTTACTGTCAAAAACTGATTTGTACAAAATTTCAAGATCCGAGACTAAACGGATAATTATTTGTGCAAAATAGAACATAAAAACAAACTTTTAAAGCTTAAAACGCGTAAACCGGCAAAGTTCGACTAAGCGAACTGACTGGTGTATAAAAACCTTAAAAATGGACTATTTTCATGAAACTAAATTAGTTAAGTAAAAATAAATCATCCGAAAATAATTCGGATGATTTGGGTAATTTTATCCGATTTAGTCGTTTCCGGTATATTAAAGACGGAAACGGGTCCCGCGGCCAAACAGGGTGTCTAAACCGAGCTCTAATTTCACCACTTTAATTAAAATATCAATAACAACTATTGTCGGGTCGTATGTGGCCAAACTCATTTTTGAAAACATAAAGACGAATAACCGTGCTAGGCACGCAAAACGAGAAAACAAACTAATGGTAGTTTTGACTAAAGAACTCTAAGTAATATCACAATCTAAGTCCTGAGAAGTGTTTCGGGGTTAACATTGTCCCCGGATCGTGTACGGTACTGGGTCAACAGTGTCCCCAGACGTACCGGTTAACACGAATTTAAGTTATATTAATAGAAATTGTGTAGTAACGACTTAGGGATCGTATTACATATCCAGACCGGTAGCTGTTCACAGTATTACATCTGCTCACCAAAAAGGTGAGTTTTCACGAGCCCCTTTTTATTGAACTGTTTTAAATATTTTCCCGGGGCGGAAAGCATGTTGTTATCAAAGTGTTTAAGTACATGCCTATCGCATGGAAATGAATGTATTTATATAATGTCTATTGTACGGGAATCGTACGGTAGTGTATTAAGATGGTAATTGTCTGAGTTACTAATATTGTAAGGCCCGAAACAGTGTTCTGGGTTAACAGTGTCCCCAGAGGTTATTAAATGTATTTTCTGGGTTAACAGTGTCCCCAGAGGCTATTAAATGCGTTTCTGGGTTAACAGTGTCCCCAGAGGTTTTAAAATGTATTTCTGGGTTAACAGTGTCCCCAGAGGTTATTAAATGTATTTCTGGGTTAACAGTGTCCCCAGAGGTTATTAAATGTGTTTCTGGTTTAACGGAGTTTTCACTTGTAGGCTCAGCATAATTACATCATTAAATTATGATTATTAAAATGATTTGTCATGGTTTACTTAAATTAGTGAAACTCACCAACTATTCGTAGTTGAACCGTTTTCTTTACATGCTTTCTAGGTACACCCAAATTGGAATGAGTGATACGTGCTTGCTGATGTGTGCTATTTTGTGGAAGCTTAAGAGTCTATATTTTGTTTTAAACATGTTAACGTACTATTGGTAAAAATTATGTGATAACACCTAGTCGGTAACGAAACTCGGAACAATGTAATACGTTTAAATTATTGTAGTGGTGTTTTCTTTATAAGCAATGCTGTTGATATCAGATGTGTCTGTTGCATCCCGTGTACGTTTCCGCTGCGGTTACGGGGTGTTACATTTAGTCAGCATATGTATTTATCGTTCAACCATTGGTATTATGACAATCGTATCGGCTAGGCCGTTATTGTTTTAGGAAAGGGTTTAAAGACCGAGCTGATTAAAATTATTGATCCAATGTGGCTCGTGAATTTGAATGAGACTGACAATGACGTGCTATTCAAGAATAAAATATTGATCGAGCGTCGTGAACACTTTGACTGAGCAATGCAATTTCAACATGTCGTTCGTGTGTGTCACGAGTATGGAATTCACAGGTGTCGGGACTGGAAGAAGAAATGCTTCAAATAAGTTAAATCAAAGAGCTCAAGACGAGGGGGTGTCTGTTAGTGCACGGTTTTGCATCTTGAGTCGTTGTATTTATTGTTTGTCTTTATTATTATTATAATGGAAAAGTTATTAATATTATAGTCTAGTTCGTTAAAGTAAGTCTAGTTCGTTAAGGATGTTTAACGAACTAGACGGTTTTGCATCTTGAGTCGTTGTTTAACGAATGGGATGTAGTTCGTTATGTATTTGTTTGAGATTTGTAATGTAACGACGTGGATTCTAATTCGTTATGGAATGTGTAATGAATTAGATCCATCTTCTATATATAGAGGTTCATACCTCAGAGTAATTTAAGTTTTGATTTAACGTATCAAACCTCTGTCTAATTCACCTCTTGATCAAAGCTTCATATATATTCTATTACTAATATATACCTAATACACCTAATACATATAATATATACGAATTAAGAGTAATCTATAAGAACTAGATCTTATTGCCGAATTAGATCTAAGGTTAAATCATTCTAGATCTGATTGATCTGTGGTTTAACAAAAAGTTTAATTAGTAGTTGTAGATAGGAGAGCACATTTTTTACCTGGCTATAAATGTTACCATGTTGATCAACGACATATTATAGTTATAGAAGTAAAGCGTCAGTTCCTACAAAATTTTATTGGCGGGATTAGGAATTGGGGTAATATTTGTATCTGCTGGGAATGTTGAGACGATACATTATACAAAACGAAAACTTTACTTATAATGCCAACTTATGTTGAGAGAATTTTAAGGGAGTATCAGTTTCTGAGGCTGTAGAAGAAAGCTGATACTGAAGGGAAAATTATACCCAGGATGCATCCCAACAGTGTTAGAGTTAGAGTGGTTTTGAAAGATGTAATTCAAGCGTTGCAAACATGATTGAAGAAAGGAGATTTAAATTGTAATGGGGTTGAAGTTTTCTATTTCGCATCTGGATGGGTTGAACTCGGAAGCTTTGGTGGTGAAGGATGATGTTATAAATGCCTCTTGTTTGCGTGATGGGAAATTTGTTGTGTTTAATGGATTGTTAGACCACTTCATAACTAATGAAGAACTTGCTACCATTATTGATGATGAGGTAGATATATTTAAGATTAGATTATCAATAAGCACTGATTATTAATAAATGGTTGTATGTTGCACATGTTGTGGCAAGACATGTAGTTGAGAGGTTTATAAAGAACTGGTGGCTTGCAAGTTTCTCCCTTGCGGACGATAGTCTATAAGTTAGTTAGGCCATATCGTATTGTCGACTCATGCACTACTTATCTTACCGTAGATTTTCCTTTCACGCAAAGGTATGCTATATGGTAAGTGGTTGTTAGATCTTGATTCATGTATGAAGTGGAAAATGGTATTTGTTATGTGCAGTTTGGAAACTAAAGCTGATCACATAGGTTTTTTGTGATGTCATCCGCCGGATTTTATACACGGCTCGCACAGAAGGTCTATGAAAAGTTGGATAGAGGATTGGGTGATTCGAGATTGCAAAATTACCATTCTGTCCATCCATTGAGAAAGGCAAGAACTAAATTGATATATGAAGTAAGTGTGATGCAAGAAGCAATATATATATATATATATATATATATATATATATATATATATATATATATATATATATATATATATATATATATATATATATATATATATATATATATGAAGAGACGAGAAGTTGATTCTTGATGGTGTACTTGTTTCTTTGTTGGTCCACGCTTAATGGTTTATGCTTAGGTTATTGGTTTTGGATTATATATGTAAGCTGAAATAAAGATTTCAGTGGCTTAGTGTGTTTGGGCTTAGGGTTAGCATGTGTATATATATTTGACGTAATGTTAACTGGTTGGGGTTAGACGTGCACGCGTGACGAGAGAAGTTTTTCTTATTGTAATCATATTCAAAGGGCTTAAGCACCCGACGTTATAAACGTGTGTTTTGAAACATTTCTATTATGTTCTTAATGTGTTTATTTGCTTCATATTGAATCCATTCGTTGTTAGATTCCACCTATCAACGAGTTCACGTGACATCATGTTGAAAGATCCTCTCACGGGACCTACAATTGGTATTAGAGCCTATTGACCTATTCCAGGCTCGGGTTGTGACATCACGGATACAAAGATTGTGTTTGGTGTTTCTGTTGGTGGCTGTGTTGGTTTAGTTTCTTGTGAATTGTTCACCAGAGGGGATAGAAAGTATTTTTGGATAGGGATTGAGTTTATTTTGGTCAAAATTCAAATCCCACAAATTTCGGGATTTAGTTTGTTGCCAAAACTACTAAGTCAATGCTGGCATGAGGGGTTCTCGGCTGATTCTTGATCATTTTCGGGCACTATTGAGAGTTTTCGGGTATCATTTGATCGTTTTTAGGCTCTTTTAAATTTCACGGGTACATTTACGGGTTTTCGGCCAACATTTTGAGTTATCGGCAGATTTCACTGGTTCTTGGTCAAGTTCACGGGTTCAAGTTCAATCTCTTGAGATCTCAGTCAAGTTCTAGGATTCTCGGTCAAAGCAAGTTGTTCTCGGCTGTTGAGTCAAGATTTTTACAAAAAACTGATCAGATGGAAGATTGGAATCTTCTCAACCTCCTCAGAATTCGCTAAGTATGGATCCGGGCACACCTTAGACCTCCGAGCATGCTTTTACTTAGTCGGGCACGATATTTTGTCTATCGGGCAAGGTTATCTTCAATAAGAATTATTTAGTGAATGTCCGAGCAGGGTTTGCTAATTAGTACGTTACCGGGTATGGTTCACTAATATATGCAAGTCCAGGCAATGATCACTTTATCAAGCTGGTTTGTTCTTCATAGCCATGTAAAGTTCACTTCCGAGTAAGCTTTAGGCTAACCAAGCTCAAGAAACCACGTATTTGGAGATCGGGCAAGGTATTCATTAATAAAGATGGTCCGGGTATGCCCAGTGTTAAATGAAGTATCACAAGTATCATCGGGCAGGATTCAACTCTAGCAAGGTAAAGTGCCTCCGAGCACACTTTGCTAATAAGCTTATTCCAGGAAAGGAGTTGATAGGACCATTGAAGAACAAGGTTGCTCGTAAGGATTTGTTGGGCAAAGTCTGATAAAGCCAAGAAGATTGAAGTCTACCCTTCAAGTAAAGTCTACCCGGAAACTGATCCCGAGCACACTTTTATGTTACCAAGTTATGAAGGATGGCTGAGCATACTCGGAAAGACAAGATTGATGCAAAGCCTACCCAGAAGACTTGTTTTACACTTAGAATATTTCTGAATATGTAATTTGAATATGTATTATCGGATAAGGTTTCTAGAAGGAATGACAGCTGTCTACAGGTGTCAGGCCTATAAATGGAATAATTTAGGGCACACCTAAGAAGAGAAGGACACACAACAAGGCAGACAGTCGCATTTATTAAGAAAGAAATTTTATGTGTGACGGCTGAAACCTTCCTTATCAAGAAACCCTAAAACGATTATCCACTTTGTATGATTCATTTATATAAATAGAAATCTTTTGAGTAATTCTTGTTTGTGTTGATTACCTTTGAATACGTTTTAAGCAACCATATATTTGTTATTGATTCCGCCTTTAATAAACGGTGAACTTTCTAATTATAGCAACCCGTCATTAACTCCCTTGTCAACACATCTATTTGTGTGAGTTATGACATGATGTGAGTAAGATCCAGCTGAAATCGGGGACCTGACAAGTGGTATCAGAGCTTGTTGCTGCTATTTTGGAAAGATTCTTGTTGCTGATTGAAGATTTGAAGAAAGATGACGTAAGCAGACCACTGTTCCATTGATTCGTGACGTCAGCAGCTCTGTTCTTCATTTTTCTTCCAGATCTACAATATACCGGTGTTTTCTCTTCCTTATTTCAATTAAAGCTTTAATCTTTATATCTAAATCTTGCTCTAATCATATCAGACACATCATATCTGAACAACCTATTTTCAGATCTGATTATTTTTAAAACTTTGTTTTTTACTAAGAAACTGATTTTTTAAGTCTTTGAAAATGTCTGGATATGAGGAACAAGAGGTGTCTACTAACAAGATACCAAGATTGTATGGACAGGAAAACTTTACCAAGTGGAAAGTGCTTTTTGAAGCAACAATGTGCTACAATGACGTTGATATGTGGAACTCCATCAAGAATGATCCACAAGCTGCAGCTGAAGAAGGTGCAAATACAGCTGGAACTGCAGCTCTAAGAGAAAGAATGAGAAAGGTGGATGACAGAGCCTTAGCTATGATTAAGCTAGGACTGTCTTGGGAGATTTTAACCAAGGTGGCACATCACACAACTGCCAAGCAAATGTAAGATGCCATCCTTGAGATGTATGAAGGAAATACTGAACTGAAGAACATAAAGAAGCAAAGATTGAAGCAACAGTTGGAATGTTTCAAGTATAAGGAAGGAGAAAGGTTAAATTCAATACTAGAACACTTTCTAGGTATTGTGAATGAGTTGAGGACAACTGATTATGTCATGACTGACTTTGATTTAAACACAAAGTTACTCAACTCAATGCCAAAAGAATGATATACTGTTTGCAAGTTCATCCTTCAGAAGCATAATTTCAATGACTTGAAATTGGATGATGTGATATGCTTCCTTCAGGTTGCAGAACTGGAGATGATAGAAAATGAATGATTAAAGAAGAAAGACCATGCTTCAATGTTTCAAATGCATTGATTGCACCCATGGGAAATTTGACTACCAAGAATCAACAACAAATTCCCATTATTGAAGAACCAGTTGAGCACAATGTTGATACTCCAAAGTCTTTTATTGGTGGTAGCACAAGTAATCAAGGAAATCAGTAGAGATTCAATGTGCAACTGATTGATGACACTGATACTTCCTGAATGGCAAGTGGGAATGTACCTCACTCTAGTGGTAGAAATGGTCAAAGCAATGAAACACAGGCATTGCTGTCTATGTTTACTGATTCATATAATGCATTTGTTGCAAAGAATCTAATTCACACAAGTGTGGTACAGGATGATTTAGAGCAAATTGATGCAGATGATTTAGAAGACATGGATTTGAAGTGGCAAGCTGCCATGTTAGCTTTGAGAAGTAAGAGGTTGTATAATAGAACTGGTAGATCTCTGGTTTCTGGTCCTAATGAGAGGATTGGAATTGACAAGTCAAAGGCAATCTGCTACAATTGCCAACAGCCAGGACATTTTGCAAGAGAATGCAACTTTCCAAGAAATTATAAGATGAATCAATTCCAAAATCAACAACCAAGAGGTCAGCAGCAATACCAGCAGAATCAACAAAGAAACAACAACCAAAACTTCAACAACAACTTCAATCCCAACAACAATTACAATCCCAACTTCAACAACTTTCAGCCTCAAATGAATAATCTTAATCAAGGGGTGCCTCAGAATCAAGGTTTTCAAATGAATAATAATCAGAACCTTCAAGCAGTTCAAAATGTTCCAAACAACACTGTTCCAGCCAACCAAAATCAACCAAGAAACCAAGGTAATGTGGCAGTGACTACACAACATGAACGTAACTTTGATTGGAGCAATCATGAAGAAGACATTGCAGATGATATCAAGAGAGCAAATGTGGCATTCATGGCTATAATTGAGAAAGAAAATCCATTTTCATCTCAGGAACAGTCCACTCCTATAAATGAAATATGGTATATGGATAGTGGTTGTTCTAGGCACATGACTTGTGACAAAAGATCAATTGTTAATTATGAAGAAAAGTATGAAGGACCTGTAGCATTTGGGAGTGATGAAAATGGTGGAAAGATTGTGGGGAAAGGAATCTTAACAAATGGAAAGGTTTCTTTTGATAATGTGTTTCGTGTTGAAGGTCTTCAGTATAATCTACTGAGTATATCACAAATGTGTGATAAGGGATACTAAGTCAGTTTTGATGATTCCCACTGTTTCATCTTAAAACCTGAGTTTGTCATTCCACCTGAAATGATTATGATGATGGCACCAAGAAATGGCAACTTGTATGAACTGAATATGAAAGAAGCTGTTTCAAGAGGGGGTGCATGTTTTGTTTCCAAAGCCACTGAAAATGAGTGCAAATTGTGGCATAGGAAACTGTGTCATGTTCACTTAAAGAACATGAATAGACTTGTCAAAGGTGAGCATGTCATAGGATTACCTACAAGGGAGTTCAAATTGAAAGATCATTTTAATTCATGTCAAAAGGGAAAACAATAGAAATCTACTCATAAGCCTAAGCTCATCAATTCAATTGATCAAATACTTGAATTACTTCACATGGATCTTTTTGGTCTTATGAGTGTGCCAAGTATAGGAAAGAAAATATACTGTCTTGTTATCATTGATGACTATTCAAAATACACTTGGGTTTATTTCCTAAGTACCAAAGATGAGACTGCAGAGTTGATTAAGGGTTGTGTTACAATGATTGAGAAAAGTTGAATAATAAGGTTAAAATGATGAGAAGTGACAATGGTACTGAGTTCAAGAATGGAGTTATGCAAGAATTTTGTATTGAAAAGGGAATACTTCAACAATTCTCAGCTCCTAGAACACCTGAACAAAATTGTGTTGCAGAAAGAAGAAATAGAACTTTAATTGAGGCTGCTAGAACCATGTTAGCAGATGCTAATCTGCCTGTTACCTTTTGGGCTGAAGCAATAAACACTGCTTGCTATGTTCAGAACAGGGTGTTTGTAAACAAAAGGCATAACAAGACTCCATATGAAATATTCCACAACAGAAAGCCTTATATCAAGTTTTTCAAGCCCTTTGGATGTAAATGTTTTCTTTTGAACACTAGAGATTATTTGAACAAGTTTCAAAAAAAGTCTCTAGATTGCTTCTTTGTTGGATATTCTACACACTCAAAAGCTTACAGAGTATATGTGAAAGACCATTTGAGTGTCATAGAATCATCTGACATCATTTTTAATGAGAATCAATTCAATACAGTTGATGGTGCAGCATGGCTGTTTGATCATGAAAAGTTAATAAGGTCTTTCAAGATTTATCCTGAAGACTTTGATGATTCATTCTACAAGACCAGTGTAATTGAAGAGAAAAAGAAGAAACCACTGGACTTAGAAAAATTGTGGAAAAAGGTTGCTAGAAAAGAAGAGGAATATACCTTTGTGAAGAATTCCTCAAATGATATTGTTGAACAAGCTCAAGAAGATAATCAAGATGTTCAGAATGATCAAGTTCAGAATGAGGAAGACTCAAGCAACGAAGCAAGTGAAGAAGAAGCTGCATCTACTGCAAGATTTCAGCATTTACTTGAAAGCTTAAATATTGGAAACAATGGTGCATCTACTTCAGGACAACATAATGATGAAGCACCAGAATTTCAGGATGCAGAGACTGATTTGATCATTGAAGAACAAGAACTCAATGAGTCAAATCTTGAAACAACTATGTCTACATATATGATTGTTCAAACTCCTTATGTCGAAAAGAATCATCCTTCTGAAAACATCATTGGAGATTTGCATGAAAGAGTTACAAGAAGTCACTCAGAATTTGCAAACATCTGTATTTACTCCTGTTTTCTATCGCAAATAGAACCTAAGAATATTGCTCAAGCACTGAAAGACAATAGTTGGGTGGAAGCTATGTAGGAAGAATTGGCACAGTTTAGAGATATACATGTGTGGGATCTTGTTGATAAGCCATTTGACAGATATGCAATAGGAACCTAATGGGTTTTTAGGAATAAAAGGGATGAGAGGGGTTTGGTGATTAAGAACAAAGCTAGACTTGTAGCTCTGGGATGCCTTCAAGAGCAAGGAATAGACTTTGAGGAAGTCTTTGCTCATGTAGCAAGACTTGAAGCTATCAGGATATTTCTTACGTATGCTCCCTCAAAGAACATTAAGGTGTTCCAGCTTGATGTTAAGTCTGCATTCCTAAATAGAAAGATAGATGAAGAGGTGTATGTAGCTCAACCTCCAGGTTTTGAGGATCCTTTGTATCCAAACAGGGTGTATAAGCTAAACAAAGCCCTTTATGGATTGCATCAGGCTCCTAGAGCATGGTATGATGAGCTGTCAAATCATCTTATTGAAAATGGTTTCAAAAGAGGAGCCATTGACAAGACTCTCTTCTACAAAGGAAAGGGATCAGACTTGCGTCTGTTACAAGTGTATGTTGATGATATCATCTTTGGTTCTACAAATGAACAAATGTGTATAGACTTTGAAGGGGTAATGAAGTCCAAATACAGCATGAGTTCAATGGGAGAAATGAACTTCTTTCTAGAATTACAAGTTCAACAAAAGGCTGAAGGGATCTTCATTCATCAAAATAAGTATGTGCAGGACATCTTGAACAAGTTCAAATGTCGTGAGTACAAAACTGCCTCAACTCCAATGGATACCAAGGAAAAGATGATTGAAGATGAAAAGGGGGAGCCTGTAGATGAACATGAATATAGAGCAAAAATTGGATCTCAAATGTATCTGACTGCTACAAGACCAGATATCATGTTTGCTGTATGTGTGTGTGCAAGATTCCAGTCAAGTCCAAGAGTCTCCCACATGAGTGATATTAAAAGAATATTCAGATATTTGAAGGGAAGACCGGATTTGGGAATTTGGTATCCAAAGAATCAATCATTTGATCTGATTGCCTACACAGACAGTGATTATGATGGCTGCAATATGAGCAGAAAGTCAACATCAGGAGGATGTCAATTCTTGGGAGAAAGGCTAGTGTCATGGCAATGCAAGAACCAAACAACTGTCTCAATCTCAACTGCAGAAGCTGAATATGTTGCTGCCTCTGCCTGCTGTGCACAAGTTCTATGGATTCAGAGGGATGCTGGACTATGGTTTGAATTTTCTGAACACCCCTATTCTTATTGATAATACTGCTGCATATTATACTATTAAGAATCCAGTTCAACATTCTAAGACTAAGCACATTGAAATCAGACATCATTTCATCAGAGATTGTAGTGAAAAAGGTTTGATTGAAATGCAAAGAATTGATACAAGTGACAATTTGGCTGACCTATTCACCAAACCACTTGATAGAACCAGGTTAAACTTTCTTTTGAAAGCCATGGAAATGATCAACTCTGATGAAATCTGATTAAGGGTGTGTGCTTGGTTGTATACTTCTATGTGCTAATTGATTACTTTGTTTAGAGGTTTAACAAATTGAATGTTATGTGAATATGCTTGAGTGTGATACTGAGTATGCTACTGAATATGTTGATCGTTATGTGCTTTAACTGATTATGTGCGCAAAGAATGACATGAATGAATTGATTAATTTGTTTGCATGTTTATTAGTTAATTTGTGTTTGTGATGTTAAGATAAGTAGTCTTATTTTGAATTATCTGCTAAAATGCTTATCTGACATCACTTCTTAATTGGTTGAATATGTGTTTTATCTGATCTTCTAATGCTGTTATGATAGAATACACTTTGAATGTGTGTACTGTCTATCTGTCTTGATGATGTTATGTTTGATTAAGATTTGATTATGTGCTGCAACTGTTTATGTCAAAATTTGTTTTATGACAAAATTAAGTGATAAAATGAATTTTCTAATGAATTCTGCATAAATACTATTGAACCAAAACATGAACATGTTGTTAATGGTGTAGAGACATGATAAGATTATTCAGTTCAAGCTTTAAAGAAGCTTAAAAGAAGGATTTTTCAATGAAAAGTCTCAGGTAGTTATCTTTGCTGAAAATTATGTCATTTGCTCAGTTGGAAGGACATACACCAATGTATGTTTGGTCCTGCAATCTGCAAAGATTAAAAGGATAGCCATTAACCAGAAAAACTGAAAGCATTTGGGGCAATTGTAACTTGTTTCTTATTCCTTCACTTAAAATTTTGTCAATAGCTCTGACTTTGAAAGGACATATATTCACATGTATGTTTGGTCCTGTTGACCACTTGTGGTCAAACAGAACAGCCATTTACCTGACAATTAAGAGAAATTGGGGTGACTGAATATTAAACTGAATATTATTGGGAAATGATAGAACATTGACTACTTAGCCAATCATATGGATTTATTAGGCTAAAAGGGCTCTTAGTACAGTAATTGACATGTATGGTTGCTTTTTCATGATATGTAAAATCTAAGGTGATATAAACTTAAAGTAAATACTAAAATTTATGTGGAGTTACATTGCTGTCTATGCATGTTCCTAGATAAATCTTATCAAATGATAGACAGAAAAGTGATTATCCAGTCATACACAAGCCTGTTGGTCTTTGGTTACCCTAAATGAATCATTTTTTAAAGTAATGACAAAGAACTAATGTGAACTACTTTAATTTCAAATGTTTATTCAACATGTTCACAAATTTTTATTGAGAAAATACAAACATGAGGGTTAATTAAAGAACTATAAGGGTGGAGGCAATCATATAAGTCCTTTAAACATCCTGAATGAAAGGCCTGTAAGACCGACTTGCGTGGCATGTAAGTCCAACGTTCAACCTCACATATGTTTGTAGATTTGAAAAGAAATATCTTATAAATTTTCAAAAATATGTTATGTCATTAAAGTTTTTAACCAAAACCAGGGGGTCAAAGTCAAATTGGGGTGATCTGGAGAAAGCCAAATAAGCCTTGAGGATAGATAAGGAGCATCAAAACACAATAAGTGTATCTATTAAATTTTCTGCAACTTAATTGAAACTTAATCATATCACCAAAGAGATGAAAATCATGTTATGTCTAGACCTGCTGTTGACTTGTCTTTGTAGTCATAATAATGCTGAAAATGAAGTATTGAGAAAGCTACTTAGTCAATATGATCCCATTCCTGAGATCTTTTCAGTTTACAAAAGGAATTTGTTTTGAAAAGAAAAATAACTAAAATTTGATCTCTAAATGCACCATTTGCTCTTAAACTATGATCTTTAAATTAAAATTGTTCTGACAAGTGTTTTAAGTCAAAAAGTGTTGCATTTTGCCTAAAATAGGTTGAATATGTAAGTACGGGTAAGGTTTGATGTTATTAAACCTTCCCAAGCACAAACTGTTTGAATATGTATTTTCGGGTAAGGTGTGATGTTCTCAAACCTTTCCGGGTACAAAACAGTTGAATATGTGTGTATATGTATTTTCGGGTAAGGTATGATATTCTCAAACCTTTCCGGGTACAAAACAGTTGAATATGTGTGTATATGAATTTTCGGGTAAGGTATGATATTCTCAAACGTTTCCGAGTACAAAACAGTTGAATATGTGTTAATATGCATTTTCGGGTAAGGTTTGATGATTCATAGCCTTTCCAAGCAAGCTTTGTCATTTTTGACTAAGTTTATGATTTTCGGGCATGCTGTGAAGTGTTTACACTTTTCGGGTAAGGTACACCATTGTTCAAATTTCCCGAGCAAGCTTGAAGTCTTAAGATGATTATGTGTTCTAGCTAGCCTATTAACAAGAGAAAATTGTTTCGGGCAAGCTTTGCATTTTGTTTATGCTGATTGATATTCCAAGCAAACTTTGTGGACTCCTTGAATACACCAAGTAAGCTTTGTGTGTGTGAATATGTTTTCTTTGAAATTACAAGTGTTTTCGGGCAAACTTGGTTTTCCGAATACACTTTATATTTCGGGTACACTTTTGTTCCCCTAATATACTTGGTAATTTTCAAAAGTTGATTTTTCGAGTACACTATCTGCTAGAAGTCCTTTCCGGGCACACTTTGTACTCTAGGAAGATTATTCGGGTATAATTTGTATAAGAAGGTTGTTCGGGCACACTAACATTGTGTAGGTTGCTCGGACACACTATGTTTTCAAGCATAATTGAATGAATGTGTTATTTGATTGAATATGTGTTTAGTATGATTGATTGAATATGTTTCTGATTTTGATAGGGTTTATGTTAGATTAAGATCTTAATTTAAATTTGAGAAATTTATATGGGGATCTTAACTGATTCCTAGCAAGAATGTTTATTTGATATTTTATACTTGATTAATTATCTTGTGATTATGTTCTCAAGAAATCTGGTATTTCGGGTAAGCTTTCTTCATAATGTCTTGACTTTAAATTACATAGCATAATCAAACAAGGTATGGGATTAAAAGAGATCGGGTAACCCTTATAAAAATAAAAGAAAATGTTATCAAAACAGGTTTAAATATTATCCGAGTAAGCTTTGTATAAGTGGAAATATACCGAGTAAACCTTGCAAAGGATTACTTTTCCGAGTAAGGTTTGCTAAGCTTAAAATGATAAAGTGTTTATATGCTTTAAAATTGTTTTAAAATAACAAATGGATAATGTTACTGTTTGACAGCTAATAATTCATAAAACGACAAAAAGCATTTAAAACCAACTTTCAAAAGGTTTATAAGAGGGAGTTAGGCAAAATTTTCAACATTATATTTCCCTCTCTCTCTCTTTCCACTGCAACTGCTTTCTCGCTAAGAAACCTAAACTGACCTATCGCATTCATAATTAATCCAAACCCTAATTAGTATCAGCCCTCTAATTCTGACTCGGTAAGCAACAATAATGTGTTTTTCGATCATGATTAGACTATAATGGGCATTGATTATGTATTTGTTTACTAATATTTTGTTTATGTGTTTAGGTTATAAACTTGTCGAAGAACAGGTTCTTGATGACTTTTCTTTCTTTCTTCTTCATTTTTATACCTTGAAATTGCTTAAAGTACTGAACTTTATGACTAATTTCACTTTGAATATGTTTGTTTGTTATGATTAGATATGGCAGAAGAAGAACATACCTAGTACTTCTTTGAGAAGAAACACAATATGTGTGCACTTTTACAAGTCACACCAGACAACGAGCCGATGGCACCAATGATTACATGGATGGCTCGATCAAATGTCTGTTTTTCCCTTGCAGAAAGTCCCGTCATCTACAGAAATCACTCACTTGATTTCGGGAGATCTGCAACACTTGTGGATGACATCAATGGCCGAAGAATTGAAGCTTCTGTTGCTGGCCATGAGATACATGTGACTGAAGAATGATCAGAAGATGTTTACGGTTGAATGATGATGATCATTACCACATAAACTTCAATACAGCACACCTGCTGAAAATATTTGAACAAACCATGGGATATCAAGGAACTGTGCATGAAGGAAAGTTTCAAAAGGTTATGTTCCTAATGTTGTACAGGTTTTTATTTACCATGTGATACAAGGGTTTGCTCCCAGAAAAGGATCGTGGACTTTGATGAGTCATGATTTAGCAAACGCTACTGTTGGGATTATGTATGATCTACCCTTTAATTTTTCAAAAATGATCTTTGATGGACTGGTAGCAAACTTGAAGAAGACTGAGTGGGACAGATTCTTACAATATCCAAGGTTCTTGTAGATAATCTTCAACAGATAATTACAAGATTTACCCACTATGGGAATTACTCACCTACTGCAAAACCCTGATATATACAAGAGAATTAAGAATCCTGGTGCTGCAAATAGATTCAATGCTGAAACTCCATTTGAGATCCTGCCATGGTTATTGGACCATGACTTGAATGTGATGCTAGTGCCTGAGTTAAGCTCAGAAGAGGAAGAAGGAGATGATTTTTAGAGTGATGAGGATGACTCTGATGATGGAGATGATAATGTTGATGGTGATGAAGGAGGAGCTGGAGTAGCTATGGAAGTTGATGCACCTAATCAGGGGGAGCAAATTGAACAACCAGATCAAGCTATTCCAGCACCACCAGAGTCACCATCACACATTGACCAACCCATTATACCATCACCACCACAGTCATCACCACACATTAACCAACCCAATATAACATCACCACCACAAACCCAAACCATTAGCCAACCTGATACATAAACCCATATATCCCCAACACCACAAATACCACCAACATCTAGTCCTATACACTCAGATCCATTCATTCCAAGCCCACATCATACACAATCACCACAACAATCCAATTACCAAACTCACACCACAACCCATGACCAAGCTGAATATGAACCATTTTCCACATCACCGCCTACAACACCATCCATTGAAACTGACATGTTAACTCTGTTAAAAGAAAATGCTGAGTTGAAGAGAAGAAATGAGGAAGTGACATAGGAGAATGTGATATTGTTAGAGAAGTTGGTACAAGCAAAACTGAGAATTCAAGCCCTGGAGCAGGAGGTTGAGAAGACCTCAGCTGCCCCAAAACAGGGGGAGAATGATAATATGCCAACTATCTCTGGTGTAGATGCTCAAACTGAAACTGTAACAGTTGTGGAGACTACAGACAGTTTAAAATTGATTATGATTGGTTATGATGATGGAGAGGAAAATAGTGAGGAAAGGAGGATTGAAGATGATGAATATGAGGGTGACAGATCAGATATAGGAGAACAAGATTTTGACTACAATGAAGAAAGAAATGATGAAATGAGAAATGTGGAAAGGGATGAGGTGAGTGATGAAAAGAATGTTGAAGAGAATGATGGGAGAATGGATGAGATTGAAAAGAAAGATGTTGAGGAGAATGTAGCTGCTACTGACTTAGCTACTGATGTTTTCAATGCTACTGATGTCTTAACTGACATAGCTACTGATGTCTTGACTGATGTACTGACAGAAGTAGAGACTGAAGTAATGATTGATGAAAATGCTACTACTGAGGAGCTTATAAACACTGAACCAGAAACTGATCAACAAGCAAGTTCCAAAAGAGTAGAGCATGATCCAGAACTGGAAGCACTTGAGGATGAAATATATGACTTTGTACAGTCTGAAGATGAAGAGGATGAGAGAAGAAGAATTGAGAAAGGTAAACCAAAAGTCTGTGAAGAAGAGCCTATTAAGGCATATCCAGAGAAAGATGTGTTGTTTACAGATGATGAAATTGCTGCTGCTGCCGCCTTAAGAGAACAAGAGAATATTCTAAGGGAGACAAGGGATAGGGAGATATTGGCTCAAACACTGACTCCAGAAGAAATGGAAGAGCAAGAAAATTTGATCAATCAAGCCAATCTTGCTAAAGAAATTTTTGCTAAAGAAATTTTTGAAGAAGCGGCTGATCAGGAAGCAATTGAAACACTGATTATGATGAACAGAACTGAAGAAGCTGACAATTCCTTGGCTATGGTGGTTAGTATGTTCCAACCACAAAGCCAACCTGAAAAGGAATATGAAAAGGCCTGTGAATCTGAAAAAATGCCACAAAAGGAACCTGAAAGGGAACCAGAAAGGCCTACTGGTGAATCTGTTGAAGAAATGTTGGCTAATATCACCAGAATCAGGATGGAAAGAGCCAAAAGGTTAGAACAAGTGTATACAAGAAAGAGGAAGTTTGATGAACAGAAAAGAAATGATGAGAGGAGAACAAAGAGAGGAAAATGGGATGAAAATGTGATACTCGTCAATTTCAGGTTAACCCCGTTAACTCAAACTCCGTCAATTCAAACTTAAGATCACTTGATCTATAACGCACATCTAATTACATTTAAAATAGAGTTTTAAATGACGCTTGACAATTACTACATGTGTAGTCTTTCGGGAATTTCACCGAAACGCAAACGAGTTGACGCAAACCATTGGTGAATAAACGAAAAACAACAAAACAATAATTATGTGATAATTATGTGTTAGACTTATGTGTTATGTGATAATATTGGTTAGAACACTAACTCAAGATGCAAACAAGTTAATTTAAGCTAGAAAAGTAATAATTAGAAGTTGAGGGGCCTTGATGTAACATATTATTATTAATAATATTAAAAACCCTAACCCCTCCCTCTCTCCCTCTAACCCGATCGGCCAGCCCCCCCTCCCCTCTCTTTGCGATCGGCAGCCATACACACACATATCACCTTGTTTTGATCTTGTTCTTCATAAACGGAGCATCCTACACTCGTTTCTAAGCATCTCTCACGTTTCCCTTGGTTGTTTCTGCGTTTTTAAGGTATAAACATGAAACCCTAACTTTGTAAATCATGTATTTAGTGTTTGCATGTGTAATTTTGATTAGATGATGATTGATTATGTGTTAGTTATTGATATTGATGATCATATGTGATTTTGAACGGTGAAAGATTATTGAATCATTTATGATTTGTAAACCCTAGAGGGTTATTACTGATTTTTGTGATTAATTATGCTCGTTACATGTTCTGAGATATGTGGTATGCTTAGGGTGCATGTTAGACGATTGTTTGTGCTTGCTGAGTTTTGACAGCAGAGATTGTTAAACTTGAACGACATGTAACTTGTTGAATATAAAAGCAAACTGAGCTAATTATGAGTCTACAAGGTAGTACTCTGAGACTAGTTTTCAGAAAGTCAAACCACGCCTAATTTGGAGGTGTTTTGGTTGCTCAAACGATTTAAATATGATTAAAGGTCAAAACTGGTACTGGACAGATTGTAAGTTTTGTTTAGACAACTGTAACTAATTGTTAATTTGGAAATTGGTTGAGGTTGTTAACACTACAGGGTACTATAATGAGTTTAGTTTCTAAAAAGTCCAAGTTTGTAATTTTTGGATGAGTAAAAGATAATCTTTATGATTTTACAAAACTGAAGTGCAAATCTGAGTTGTGAGACCTGCTGTTAAGTTGTTTTGTAATTAGCATATCTCATGAACTATAAGACCAATTGGGTTGGTTCCACTTCTGAAAGTTAAATTGTTGAGTTAAGAACCTAACCCAATTGGTCTTGCATTAATTGGATTTTCCATTTAATGGGAATAACAAATAAAATTCTGTTGCGCATGATTTTGACTGCTGTGAGTTTGATGTAATGTTTTGCTCATTGTGAGAAATCTATCAGGAATAAAAATACAATAAAATATGTTTTGGAAACCTAACACATGTATGCTTTTGTGAAGATTTTTGGTGAATTAATTGAGATGCTATGATCTGTTGAATAGAGTAATCTTTCAAGTAGAATTCTGTCTTGATGAAACTAGCTGCTGAACTTTGTGAAAATACATGAAACGTGCCAAGTACTAGATAATTGTTATGTTTTGACCAAATTGCCCTTGCGGGGAATAATTGCTAGTAATGTACAATATTAATACATGATATGTAAGTAGTTATTCACACATGTAACGTATCACGAATGTGTTTGTTGAGACACACACAATTCACAAACGAAACACGAAACGTATTTTGTGCATAGGTGTTATGTGCCGAGTCTAGAGACTCGATAATAGTTCCGACACTTAGAAAATCTCCTTGTTGTTTTAGAACGCTAGTGAGAGTTTTCTGTGACGCGCATCACTTGGGTGACTTGTTTTTGGAATTCTTCGCAAACAGTGAGTTTCACGTTCCCCTTTTAACTCTTTTAAACGCTTTTCACTTGGGGGAGAATACATACTCCGAAACGCTTTTAGATTTTGTTATTAGATTATATATCACTTGTAAAGGCTAAGTGGCAAACGAAACAACTGAAGTCCTACACATCGAAACGTTTAGTATTGGATAATAGCGAGTCACTGTTGAGTAGTACTACTGGGTTTGACAAACCCCACCCAACGCTAAGCTCGACTGGAGGTCGACTGGGTGTAATTTTGGCTAACACATTACCATGGTCGGGATAGACCTGGTGGCAAGGCACATGATAAACAGTCAGCTTCGGTGTCGAACACTTAGTAGTACGTGCTTTATAGGCTAGCTACCTATAGATATATAATCGATTTAACACTATCTGGTAACGCAAAACGCTAAACGCAAAACGCTAAACGCTTTATTTTATATAAACTTGTGAACTCACCAACCTCGTGTTGACACTTTTAGTATGTTATTCTCAGGTAGCCGAGGCGGGCACGCGGTATAGGATCATGCATTATTTTGAACGCTTTTTGGTTATGCAAACTTGTTTTTAAACTGTTATTATTAATTGGGTTTTTAAGTCGTCCTGCGTGACGCAACCCTTGGTTTAAGGTTTTACGCTTCCGCACTTATTTACACTTAAACGTTTTCGTGGTTTGAAAACTTTATTTATGTTTTGATTATAACTAATGATTCCGATCCTGTTAGTTCACACCTTCTGACGGTAAAACTCCGTTAGTGGATTTTGAGGGTGTGACAGATTGGTATCAGAACCATTGGTTATAGCGAACTAGAAATTTCATGCATACTAGACTATAACCGCAACGACCCATTAGTTATAATTATACGCAATGCATATATAGTTTGTGTAGTCTTTCGCTATCATATCTCTTTACCTCATTCACTCATACGCGCGCATACACGGCTTACCTGTAGGGATGTCGACGCTACCATCATCATCATCTGACCAGATGACTCATGCTCATGGAAAGGAACCGCAGTTACCTACCTCATCGCCACCCCGAGTAGTCCCGGAACTAGAAGCCCCTGCACCGAAGAGGTATCGCCTGTCTGGAGGCATGTACGACGACGACATTAGCTGGGATTGGTACCCGAGTCTGATCAGGAGTATGGTCTATTGCGAACAAGTTCCCCCGCTACACCACCCGAGTCGTCCTACTTACCCCAACACCCTACCACCCATAACCGAACCAACGAAGCGAGTTCTCGCAGCTGTTGTTTCTTGCTTAGAACGTGACGTGGGTTTTATGCGCTCGGCGAGAGCGGACATCCCCGGATTGATAAGAGATGGAACCGAGGCTAGGGAGGAAATTTCCCGCCTGAAAACGACTATGAAGGAAATGCAAGATGCTAGCGATCAACAGATGAAGATTATGAGAAAAATGCAAGCCGAGATGATAGACTTGCAAGAGCAACTCCAAGTGGCAAGAACCAGGACAGAGATAGCACTAGAGCGTTGCGATCTCCTACAGATGCAAATTGCTCAGAATGCAGCAGAACCCGAGGAAGAACCCGAGGAGGAACCTGAGGAGGATCCCGAGGAGGAACCCGAAGAGGAACCAGAGGAAGAACCAGCTGAGCCAGATGAACACTCAGAGGTGTCCTCAGACGATGAAATCTAAGGATGATAACACTGAGATGGAGGGGTTGTCTCCATCCAAACTATAATTTTCTATGATTTTAAGGATTGGTTTTAAATACTTTGTAGCGAATACAATGGTTTTTAATCATGAATTATTATTTGGATTATTATATGGTTGTGATGTGATGTTTGCTCCTTTTATCTTTTCTTTCTTACCTATCTTTTTATTACATGTATGGTGTGTTGCATATGAAACCGAGAATTCATGTCTAACCTCATATGCTGTGATTCTAGGAAATGGCAGGAAGAAAGCTGGACACGGTCACGGTAACATCAACTTAACCGCAGCAGAACTCCAAACCCTGCTGAATGACCACGCGGCGGCCGCTCTAGCCGCACATGTCCAGAATCAAGCTGGAGGTCCAACTGGAACGTGTACTTTCAAGAACTACCTGGATTGCAAGCCCAATTCGTTTAAGGGCACTGAGGGAGCCATAGGTTTTCTGCGTTGGGCTGAGAAGGCCGAATCAGCGTTTGAGATGTGTAATTGTCCACCTGCCAGTAGGGTCAAATTTGCTGCTGGAACACTAGAAGATTCTGCTCTCACTTGGTGGAATTCAAATGTGCAAATTCTTGGATTGGAATTGGCAAAAGCTATGAACTAGGAAGAGTTCAAGAACATGATGCGGGAAGAGTAATGTCCTAGAGAAGAGATTGCAAAGTTGGAATCTGAGTTTTGGTCATTGAAAATGGTGGGTTCCGAGATTGAAGCCAACACCACTCGTTCTCACGAGCTAGCAGTAATGTGTCCACGGATGGTAGACCCGCCATGTAAGAGGATCGAGATGTACATCGATGGGTTAGTACCGCAAATTCAGGGTATGGTGACGTCTTCTAAACCGGCTACAATTCAACAAGCGATCCGGTTGGCTCACAAACTGACGGATCAGGCAGTGACCCAAGGTGCGTTACCACCTAGAGGTTCGACCTCTAAAACCCGTGATAACCCAAGCACTGACAACAACAGCAACAACAACCCGAGTAATGGAAAGAGGAAATTTGACAACAGCAGGTCCTCATCATTGAACCCCCCCCCACAGCAACAACACTACCGTAAGCCCGAACTCACTCGGAGCTTCAACAATCAGGGTCCCAACAACAACAACAACGGTAGCGGGCAGGGTTCGAGCGGCTATGCTAGGAAACACCCGAAATGCAATAGGTGCAACTATCATCATGCTGGCCCGTGTGACCGTGTCAAGTGTCTGAGATACGGAAAAATGGGTCATCAGGCCAAGGAATGTAGGGGAGACCTAGCGGCAATGGGTACTCCTAAACCACCTATGGCGACTAAAGGGTGTTTCGAGTGCGGTCAAGAGGGTCATTTCAGGAAGGATTGCCATAAGCTAAAGCAGAATGAGAGCAATGGAGGCAGCAGTGTTGGCGGAAGAATGGTAAAGGAAGAGCTTTCGTCATTGGGTCGGGTCAAGCCCGCAGCGACCCGTATGTGGTGACTGGTAAGTTTCCTGTGAATGACTGTTTTGCTTCTGTTTTGTTTGACACTGGAGCTGATAGGAGTTTTGTGTCGAAAGCCTTTAGTAAACTCTTAGACTTAATTCCAACCCCGTTAGATGCTAAGTTTCCTGTTGAATTAGCTGACGGTAAGTCTATAGAAACAACTCATGTACTTGCGGGATGTAAGTTGAAACTGTCAGGTCATACTTTTGATATCGACCTTATACCTTTTACGCTTGGTAGTTTCGATGCCGTTGTCGGCATGGACTGGTTATCCGAGAACCGAGCGGAAATTATATGTCACGAAAAGATAGTCCACATCACTACCCCTTCCGGCGAGATCATTTCGATCCAGGGCGAGAAGCGCGGCATGACCACCAGCGTCATCACTTTCATGAAGGCGCAGAAATACCTACGAAAGGGTCATCCGGCAATCTTAGCCCATATTGTTGAGAAACCCGCGGAGGAGAAGCGAATCGAAGACATACCGATTGTGCGAGATTTTCCGGAAGTTTTCCCGGAGGATTTTCCTGGACTCCCACCTATCCGGCAAGTTGAGTTCCAAATCGAATTGACACCCGGTGCAGCACCCATAGCACGAGCCCCATATCGGCTCGCACCGGCAGAGCTTCAGGAGTTGTCCACTCAATTGCAAGATTTGTTGGATAAGGGTTTTATCCGACCTAGCTCATCATCATGGGGAGCCCTTGTCTTATTTGTTCGAAAGAAGGACTGGACTTTCCGCATGTGCATCGACTACCGAGAGCTGAACAAGGTGACGATCAAGAACCGTTATCACTTACCCCGAATTGATGATCTGTTTGACCAGCTGCAAGGATCGAGTTACTACTCGAAGATCGATCTGCGGTCTGGTTACCATCAATTAAGAGTGCGCGAAGAAGATATTTCAAAGACGGCTTTCAGAACTCGGTATGGTCACTACGAGTTTTCGGTTATGCCTTTTGGCTTAACCAACGCACCAGCCGTATTTATGGATCTCATGAATCGAGTATGCAAGGCGTACCTTGACAAGTTTGTGATTGTTTTTATTGATGATATCCTCGTCTACTCCAAGGACAAGACCGACCATGAGGAACACTTGAGGTTAATCCTGGAATTGCTAAAGAAGGAACAACTATACGCTAAACTCTCGAAATGCAAAATTTGGCTTCGCGAAGTTCACTTCTTAGGACATGTGATCAATGAGAATGGTATCCATGTCGATCCCGGTAAGGTAGAGGCCATCAAAAACTGGGAAGCACCTAAGACACCGAATGAGGTGCGACAATTCCTAGGACTGGCCGGCTACTACCGGCGTTTCAACTGTTGAAAACCAAACTCTGTAGCGCCCCTATTCTAGCCCTTCCCGAGGGAACGGAGAATTTTGAGGTGCATTGTGACGCATCGATACAAGGTCTCGGTTGCGTGTTGATGCAACTCGAGAAGGTTATAGCCTATGCCTCTCGACAACTACGGATTCATGAGAAGAACTACACGACCCATGACTTGGAACTCGGAGCTGTGGTGTTTTCCCTTAAGATATGGAGGCATTACTTGTACCGTACCAAGTTTACCATTTACACCAACCATAAGAGTCTCCAACATATCTACGATCAGAAGGAGCTAAACATGCGACAGCGTCGTTGGTTCGAGCTGCTTAAGGATTATGATTGTGCCATCAAGTACCACCCTGGAAAGGCCAATGTAGTGGCCGACGCTCTCAGCAGAAAAGAAAACGATAAACCCAGGCGAGTGCGAGCATTACAAATTACGATTCACGCCGACTTACCCGATCAGATTCGCGATGCGCAACTCGAAGCTTTGAAAGATGATAATTTTCCATCAGAACTCATGCGGGGCATGAACAAGCAACTCGAAACCAAATCGGACGAGGTCCGATATTTTGAAAACCGGATTTGGGTTCCACGATACGGAGAGTTGAGAACTCTAGTGATGGACGAAGCACACAAGTCCAGATATTCTATCCATCCTGGCTCAGATAAAATGTACCATGACTTAAAGGCACTTTACTGGTGGCCAAACATGAAAGCCGACATTGCCAACTACGTGAGCAAATGCTTGAGTTGTGCAAGAGTCAAGATAGAATATCAGAAACCATCTGCCCTGCTACAGCAACCGGAACTTCCAATGTGGAAATAGGAACACATTTCAATGGATTTCATCACGGGATTACCCAAAACACCCACGGGATGCGACACCATCTGGGTGATCGTTGACCGGTTGACTAAGTCTGCACACTTCTTAGCGATTAAGGAATCGGACAAGATGGAAAGACTGACTCGCATCTACATGAAAGAAGTAGTGTCTAGACACGAAGTGCCTGTCTCAATCATTTCTGATCGAGATTCCCTTTTTACTTCGCACTTTTGGAGGTCACTACAAAGCGCACTACGCACCCGCCTTGATATGAGCACAGTATACCATCCTCAGACGGATGGGCAAAGTGAGCACCATTCAGACCTTGGAGGAAATGTTGCTTGCATGCGTGTTGGTTTTCGGAAAGAGTTGGGAACCTCACTTACCCTTGGTAGAGTTTTCGTATAATAACAGCTACCACGCAAGTATTAAAGCAGCGCCGTTTGAAGCGTTGTACGGACGGAAGTGTCGATCACCTCTCTGCTGGGCAGAGGTGGGTGACAGCCAAATCACTGGTCCAGAACTGGTACTTGAAACCTATGAAAAGATTGTTCAAATCCGAAACCGCATGGCAGCAGCACGAGATCGCCAAAAGAGTTACACCGACAAGCGCCGAATGTAACGATTCCGACGAAACCATGTATACCCTAACCGGTAGACTGTAGTTACGTCATATGTAATGTCAGGTACATGAATTACCATAGTAATCATACGAGAATACATGGTTTATTGTACTGATTGTACGTGAATATATAATTCACCGTATTGAATATGCGATCAATCGATCGATAGTTATTGAAACCCGAATGAATCGAGGGTTCAATTATAGATGAGATATATGATATTTAGTGATGTTACGAAGCATAAAAGCTTCGGGATAAGTGGATTAAAGCACAGAAAAAGGATTTCGATTTAATAGTACGTCGGTACGTTAAACGAAACCTTTAATACCAAACCGAGCAAGAGATGATCGATCAAGCCGAAAAAGATGCACAATTATTAATACTATGATGTTCTAAGTTAATAAATGTCATGGTTTAAGTTTTTAAATCGGTTTTATATAAATTTCATTTTTTAAGCCGAAAAACGACCGTTTTAGCCTCGTTTTAAGCCGAATTAGACGTTTAACCAAAAAACGAACTAAACCAGATTATCCAAAACATTATCCGGATTACGAGAATCCAAATATGTGGCCTAAAATGAAGAGGTGGGTCCCACCCCACCCCCTCACTATGTCCGATCGGACTACACCACCACAAAACATTTCATTTTCTTTTTTTCACAAACCCAACTCAACATTCTTCATTTCTCTCAAGTTCATAATCCAAAAACCGACAATTCTAGCAACAATAACGAGGTAACGATCATGTTATATACGTGTTTATCTTCGTTTCTTGAGTTTTCTTTCAAGAAAATGAGGTTTCCAAGTGAAAAAGGGTGAAAACCTGAGATGGAACCGATTCTTGCATGATCAAGTGATGTATACGGGTTATACAAAGGATCTTGGTCCAAGAAATGAGTTAAACGAATCAAAAACGAATTTTTACGGTTAAATCTTTGTTTTGGTATCATAACCGTAACCATGAAAGAAATGGCTTGATCGTGAGTGTAACTTGCTTGGTATTGTGGTATGTTGTTTGTAGGTTTTGTATTTAGTGGTAGATAAGGCGGAAAGACGAGTCTGTAGCTTGTAGTGGCGGAAAACGAAAGGTATATTCGGTTTATGTCGGTGTATGTGTTTTTGGATAGATTGTTGATCGTTTAGAGTTAGGTCATGAAATTTTACAGGGATGTTCTACACATGAAAATAAGAGTTCTGTGAATTTTTGGTAATTTTTGGACAAAGGATGAATATTTGGTGAATTTAATGCTCGGTTTTGGCCAAAAATGGTGAAAAATAGTTAAATATTATGAAAAATTCTGGAAAATTGCAGATAAGCTTTTTATATCATGTATAAGTCACACACAAAATTTGAGGTCATTTGGAGAAGTCTAAGTAGGCTTTTCGGTTAAACGAGTTCTAAGGTTTTCTAGCTCGGTTTTAGTGAAAATGGTATGTAAAAGAAGATTTTGGCTTTGGAAAAATTACAGGGGACTATGTGGATGGCAGGGGACATCCAGGAGAAATTTGGGATTTTTCTAAAATCGTTTGGATTTACGACATATTTAGTGTTTAAACGGTGTTTAAAAATAGATAAATAAATTTTAAATACAAAATTTATTTCTGGAAATATTTTTATAAAATTCCCCACTGTCAAAATGTTATTTGTGCAAAATTTCAAGATCCGAGGTTAAACGGATAATTATTTGTGCTAATTATCAAACTTTTAAAGTTAAAACGCGTAAACCGGTGAAGTTCGCTTAAGCGAGCTGACTGGTGTATAAAAACCCTAAAAATGAACTATTTTCATATAAATGAGTTAAACAAGTAAAAATAAATCATCCGAAAATAATTCGGATGATTTGAGTAATTTTAACCTATTTTAACAGTTTCCGGTACGCCAAAGACGGAAACGGGTCCCGCGGCCAATCGGGACGTCTAAACCGAGCTATAATTTCACATCTTTAAATAAATTATCAGTCAACCATTATTTTCGGGTCGTGTGTGACCAAACTCATTTTTGAAACATAAAAACGGATAACCGTGCTAGGCACGCAAAACGAGAAAAACGACTAATAGTAGTTGGGACCATTGAACTCTAAACGACATCACAATCTGAGTCCGGAAAAGCGTTTCTGGGTTAACCTTGCCCCCAGAACGGGTACAGTGCTGGGTTAACAGTGTCCCCAGATGTACCGTTTAACTTGGTTAAAGTTATATTAATAATAAGTGTATAGTAACGATCGTAGGGATCATATTACAGATTGGACGTGTTAACTGATAATGATTGTTGTTACCTGCTTGCATGTGCTAAGGTGAGTTTCACGAGCCCCTTTTTTCTGAATTGTTTTAAATGTTTTCCCGGGGCGGAAGCATGTTACTACTGAAATATTTAAGTACATACTGAACGCATGGATTTGCGTGGATTTTACTGAACGCATGGATTTGCGTGGATTTATATATATTGTTTATTGTATGGGAATCGTACGGAAATGTACTAAGATGGTAATTGTCTGAGTTGCTAACATTGTAAGGCCCGAAAATAGTGTTCTGGGTTAACAGTGTCCCCAGAGGTTATTAAATGGGTTTCTGGGTTAACAGTGTCCCCAGAGGGTATTAAATGTGTTTCTGGGTTAACAGTTCCCCCAGAGGTTATTCGATGTGTTTCTGGGTTTACAGTGTCCCCAGAGGTTATTGGAAGTGTTCTGGGTTAACAGTGTCCCCAGAGGTTATTGGAAGTGTTCTGGGTTAACAGAGGTTTCACTTATGGACTCAGCATAATTACATCGATAATATTATATTTTGATATTGATATATCATGGTTTACTCGAATTGTGAAACTCACCAACTATTCGTAGTTGACCCGTTTTCTCACATGCTTTTCAGGTACAACTAAGACGAAGTGATTGCTTATGTGCTAAGTGCTTGATGTGTGTAAGATTTGCGTGCGGGATGTTAGGATACATTATAATAAATAGAATTATGTATCGTAGTGTGTGATGTGTGTATCACCTAGACGGTAATGGAATACAAGATAATGTAATTTGAAGTATATTAATGCATTCAGTTTTCTTTATAAACAATGTAGTTGATATCAGAGGTGTCTGTTGCATCCCGTTTACGTTTCCGCTGCGGTTACGGGGTGTTACAGAACTTGGTATCAGAGCCATTGGTTATAAAGAATTAGGATGTCTTTAAAAGATACCTAAAATATAACCAGTAGCTCAAGTATTATAGGATCTGAATATCAACTAATAATAGAGAGTGACGAGTATCGGGATGAACTCGGTCGAACAAGTGAGTTATTATGGTCCGGAACATAATAACAGACTTGTCTGCACGAAGGAATTCAGGGGAAGTCACTGGGTACAGTAATAGGTAAAAATGGCAACATATGTGTAAAGTATATAATATTATTGATACGTGCTAAGATGTATATATATATGTGCGTATCTTGTGGGTACAAGTATTGAGAAATAGGACCCGGATAAGGAACCGGGGGATGAAATAATAAAAGTACCGAGGATGCTGAAATTTCTAGAGCATCGGTTGATGATAAGCCTGACTTATCGGGTCACAGCTATGATAGCACCAAGTTAGACCTTCCGTTTGACATTAACCAGAAATATCTAGTAACCGTCACTCCCAACCAAAATTGATTAATCTCATACCCTACCAACACCGGTACCGTATATTCTAATAACCCCCTATGTTCACCCGAACCGCCAACCCTCACGTACGGACGGGCCTGTACCTGAACCCATTCTTGTTCCATTAAAATAAAAATAAAATAATAATAATAAAATGGATAATAAAGCAGCAGATAAAAATAATATATAGAAATATATATATATGTGTATTTCTCACTCCCAAACTTATGAGACATACATCCTCCAGATCGAGAACTACCGATTTCAGCGAACCTAGAACGCCTGAGGACAGTGACTGAGCCAGTGATAGAGTTCCCATAATAGTAATTAATACTATTTGAAGGCAACCCATGTCACGCGATTACCTTGAACCTTGCAACTCCCTATGTTATCCTTATATCCGTTAGATGCCTACGCCCATGTATGCTCGAATTGAATGATTACCCATACACAAAGAGGTGTTGGAGTCATTATAGCATAGTTGGCTGTTCGTTCGTAGATGGTATACCGTGTATGCCAGATATACAAATAGACCCGGATATTATAACTCCGTGGTACGTAATCATTTGGTGCTCACGGTGAGCATGTATCGGTTATGCTGACATGCAGAAGGATATTGAAATCATGAATATTAAACATTGATTTTTGTTGAGAAAGATCTATATGTCAGATGGTGACAAGTGTTATGAACCATATTTAGACGTTAACTGACGTCAGGTTAAGTCTATATGTTATTATATTTGTGGGACATATATACTAGATGCCGGTATGTGTAATATATATGATAATATTTGGTGTGTATGTGTACCTGTTGTTATGATTGAGCTGGTAACGAGTTATATGGTGAGATTAGTATTAATTACTGCGTACGGGATGAGTACGGCAGAATGACATAAAAAGAGTAACTCCAATGATGGAGATTGATATGATTCAGTTGATTGCTCAAAGATAGCAGATGATGATACCGAATGTCGTATCACAGATCACTGCTAGTGTTGATACAAATGTGATCGCAAGATTGTAGATCGAGCAATCACATGAATATGAATATTTCAATTCTTGGTGGTATTACTAAAAGTGATAACGTTCCACCGAATACTATTATGACTACAAGTATTAGTTATAAACTAAACATGAATAGTAGTCGTAATGAATTAGATCCGGTATGAAGGATATGTCTGTTGATTGTGTTAAGGAAATTATTAATAATTTATTGATGGTAAAGGGAGGAATAGATTAGCGAGTGGATAGAAAAGATCGAAAAGGTCAAGGATTTTGGTAAGAGCCTAGAACATTGTGTAGTGAAATATGCTACAGATATGTTGGTAGATTATGTGGTATCGTGATGGAACATGATGGTACAAAATTATAGTTAGAAAATTTTTACTCAGATGTTATGGTCAGAATTTGAAATTCTTGTGCTAGAGCACTTGTATTCGAGCAATTAAGTTCAGAGATTGGGAACCGAGTTATGGAAGATAGAAATGTTGTGTGCTGATCACTTAGAACACGCTAATTGTTTGAAGGAATTGTCATGTCTGGTAACATGGTCAATTACTCCTGAAACTAAGCGAAGTGAGCGCTATATTGGGGACTAACTCAAGCGATAAGGAGTATAGTCAATCCTGTAAAATATACAACCTTTGAAAGGGTGGTGTCACAAGCCAGTATTGATGTATTTGACTCTATGGGAAGCGGACTGGAAGGACGTTGGGTGAGACGTCGAGGGTTAAACAAGAAAAGTGATAAAGGCATGGTGCAAGATAGACTTTGAATAAGTAGGAAGAAGAATGTCGAGTGATAGTAGGCCACAGGTGTGGTAAAGATGGACGTAGTGCCCCAATTATAGAACCAATTGAAGCCATGTGAACCGGCAACCCCAACCTATTCGTGTACAACCACTCTGAAACCAACAACCTCAATAACAACCCATTCAAAGAAATCAAATTATGCCAAACAGTTGTACTTGTGATGAATGTGGCAGTACAGAACGTTTCAAGAGAAATTGCCCAAAGTTGAACCAAGGTGTCATTGGAAGACGAACCTCAGGACAAGCATTAACTTCTGATCAAGCAAGGAGCCGAGAATTCGAATAAAGCACGTCATGATCCAAAAGTGGTATTAAGTATGTTATAGTTTTAAAGCAATAGGCTTCAGTGATATTTTGCGGTCGCCGACAGAAGCTAGTTCCTGTTAACCTCCTATCATTTGGAAAGATACCGATTAGTGAAACTATAGAACCCTATACTGTAGAATCGCTAACGGTAAACCCCTAATGGTTAACTAAATTGCTCAGAATTGTCCTATTATTCTGAACGATTAACCTTTCCTTATTGACTTACCAGTAAAGTTAAGAAGTTTTGACGTAATAATTAACATGGATTGGCTAACTCAACATGAAGCTGAAATCAAATATGAAAAGAAGATGATTAGAAGCTCTCATTCGGACGATGAAGCGATTAGATACAGAGAAAAGTGTACGGTATTATGATACCACTCTAATCTCATCTTGAGATGTTATAATATTTACGACAAGAAGACGTGGTGTATTTAACGAACGCGATTGCCAAAGAATTTAAAAGAAAACATGTAGAAGATATCCCGATGGTAAGCGAATTTCCAGAATTTTTCCCAGAAGAACTTCCTGGATTACCGCCAACCCGACAGGTCGGATTCAGAATCGATTTAATACCTCAAGCTGGCCCTGTTGCTAAAGCATCTTACCGACTTGCACCAACTGAAATGCAAGAATTATTGGATAAAGGTTTTATACGATCTAGTTAGTCACCATGGGGTGCTCCAGTGTTAATTGGGAAATGAAGGACGGAAGTGTTAGGATATGTATTGATTAGAGAGAATTGCATAAAGTGACGATCAAGAATAGGTATTCACTTCTTCGAAGTGAATGATCTGTTTAACCAACTGCAAGGGGCGATTTATTTTTTTTTAGAAAATTGGTCTTAAATATAGTTATCACCAAATGAAAAATCCAAGAGGAGGACGTTGCAACAACAGCGTTCGGAGTCGCTACGGCCACTATGAATTCTTAGTTATGCCTCTCGGGCTAACAAATGCGCCGGCAGTGGTCATGGACCTCATGAACCGAGTCTATAAACTTTATTTTGACAAACTTGTCATAACATTCATTGATGATATTTTGATGTATTTGCAACGTAAGGAAGAGCACGAACGACGTTTAAGGAAAATTGTGGAAGTGTTAAAGCAAGAGGAGTTATCCACGAAGTTTTTGAAATGTGACTTTGAATACAGAAAGTATAACCCCTTGGTCCTTTTGTAAAGCAACAAGGATTTCACATAGACCCAAATAAGATAGAAACCATTAAAATTGGCAGTCACCCAAGGCGCCAAAGGAAATGCGCCAATTTTTAGGACTAGCCGGAGATTAACATCGGTTTATTGAAGAATTTTTAGCATTACCCAACTCATAATCCTTTGTACGACGCTAATGTACAAATTTTATAGATGATAAGAGACCGCAGTCTCATATTCATCGAAGATGGGTCGAGTTGCTAAGCAATTATGACTGTGACATCCGTTATCACCCCGGCAAGGCTAACGTCGTAGCCGATGCCTTGAGTAGGAAGGATCGGGTTAAACCCATTGCGAGTGCGAGCGCTGGGGATGATAGTCCAGTCGAACTTTTCAGACCTGATTCGAGTCGCTCAACGTGAGGCGTTGAAAGAGGAACAATTGGAAAAGGAGAGACTTTATGGCAATGAGAAGAATTTCGAATAGCGCGTGGACGAAATTCTCTATTTCAAAAAAAAAAAAAATTTTGGGTTTGGATCCCGACCCTCCATGACCTTCGTGAATTAATCATGGATGAAGCGCATAGATCGAAATATTTCATACATCCGGGATCGGATTAGACTATTGATGATATGAATATCTGAAAGGATTTTATCAATAACCGAGTGTGGAGAAAGATATGGCTACGTATGTTGGTGAAAATTTAAGTTATGCAAGAGATAAGGCTGCATACCGAAAACCCTAGGGAATGCCACAACGACGGAACATTCGCCAATGATAGTGGGAATAAATTACAATGGATTTCGGGACGCAAATTCCCAAGATATATCAAGGGCATGAGGTAAATTGGGTAATCGCGGATCGATTAACCAATCCTCGCATTTCATTCCAATCTATGATGATTACCACAATGAATTCTCGCCCAAATTCCTGATGGGAAATGGTATCTCGTCGTGGAGTACCATTTTCAATGATCTCAGATCGAAATAGTCATGCTACTTCCATTATTAGAAGGAGGGGAAGGAAGCATCGAGAGCTTGAAGCTTTCTATGGGTGAAGTAGTTATCACCAATTTGTTAAATTGAAAATGGGTGTCGATCAAGCCATAAGATTTGAATTGATTCGAGAAACAACCAATCGGATTTATAATATTTAAGATAAGTTGAAAGCAGCGCGAGATTGGCAAAGGATTTATGCCAACCTTTAAAGGAAACCATTGTCACTGGAAAGAGGTGACAAGGCATTTTTTTTTAAGGCATCACCTTCGAGAGGTGATATGAGGTTTGGCAAAACCGAAAATAGCTCCTTAATATATTGGGTCTCATGAGACTATCTCCATGATTGGTCATTTAGTTTATCGATTAAAGTACGGCAGGGGCTAAGTACTATACATGATATTTTGCCATGTATACGGATTGAAAAGTGCCTAAGCGATGAGGCAACGAAAGTACTAGTAATGGATGGTACTCATAGAAGACATGCTTGATATCATAAATAATTCCGTAGTGATAGTGGACGGGAAAACTAAACAGTTTGGACACACCAAGCTTTATTGATTAAGATTAAGTGGAATTCACAGCGAGGACTAGATTATACCTGGTAACGCGAGGGTGTATTCTGAAGGAAAAACCCCCACCTTTCTCTCGGAAAGGGATAGTGAGCGTGTAAAATTTCGAGGACGAAATTTTTTAACGGGGGGAGAATGTAACGATTCCGACGAAACCAGGTATACCCTAACCGGTAGACTGTAGTTACGTCATATTTAATGTCGGGTACATGAATTACCATAGTAATCATACGAGAATACATGGTTTATTGTACTGATTGTACGTTAATATATAATTCACCGTATTGAATATGCGATCAACCGATCGATAGTTATTGAAACCCGAATGAATTGAGGGTTCAATTATAGATGAGATATATGATATTTAGTGATGTTACGAAGCATTAAAGCTTCGGGATAAGTGGATTAAAGCACAGAAAAAGGATTTCGATTTAATAGTACGTCGGTACGTTAAACGAAACCTTTAATACCAAACCGAGCAATAGATGATCGATCAAGCCGAAAAAGATGCACAATTATTAATACTATGATGTTCTAAGTTAATAAATGTCATGGTTTAAGTTTTTAAATCGGTTTTATATAAATTTCATTTATTAAGCCGAAAAACGACCATTTTAGCCTCGTTTTAAGTCGAATTAGACGTTTAACCAAAAACCAGATTATCCAAAACATTATCCGGATTACGAGAATCCAAATATGTGGCCTAAAATGAAGAGGTGGGTCCCACCCCACCCCCTTACTATGTCCGATCGGACTACACCACCACAAAACATTTCATTTTCTTTTTTTCACAAACCCAACTCAACATTCTTCATTTCTCTCAAGTTCATAATCAAAAAACCGACAATTCTAGCAAGAATAACGAGGTAACGATCGTGTTATATACGTGTTTATCTTCGTTTCTTGAGTTTTCTTTCAAGAAAATGAGGTTTCCATGTGAAAAAGGGTGAAAACCTGAGATGGAACCGATTCTTGCATGATCAAGTGATGTATACGGGTTATACAAAGGATCTTGGTCCAAGAAATGAGTTAAACGAATCAAAAACGAATTTTCACGGTTAAATCTTTGTTTTGGTATCATAACCGTAACCATGAAAGAAATGGCTTGATCGTGAGTGTAACTTGCTTGGTATTGTGGTATGTTGTTTGTAGGTTCTGTATTTAGTGGTAGATAAGGCGGAAAGACGAGTCTGTCGCTTGTAGTGGCGGAAAACGAAAGGTATATTCGGTTTATGTCGGTGTATGTGTTTTTGGATAGATTGTTGGTCGTTTAGAGTTAGGTCATGAAATTTTACAGGGATGTTCTACACATGAGAATAAGAGTTCTGTGAATTTTTGGTAATTTTTGGACAAAGGATGAATATTTGGTGAATTTAATGCTCGGTTTTGGCCAAAAATGGGGAAAAATAGTTAAATATTATGAAAAATTCTGGAAAATTGCAGATAAGCTTTTTATATCATGTATAAGTCACACACAAAATTTGAGGTCAGTTGGAGAAGTCTAAGTAGGCTTTTCGGTTAAACGAGTTTTAGGGTTTTCTAGCTCGGTTTTAGTAAAAATGGTATGTAAAAGAAGATTTTGGTTCTGCAAAAATTACAGAGGACTATGTGGATGGCAGGGGACATCCAGGAGAAATTTGGGATTTTTCTAAGATCGTTTGGATTTACGACATATTTAGCTTTTAAACGGTGTTTAAAAATAGATAAATAAATTTTAAATATAAAATTTATTTCTGGAAATATTTTTATAAAATTCCCCACTGTCAAAATGTTATTTGTGCAAAATTTCAAGATCCGAGGTTAAACGGATAATTATTTGTGCTAATTATCAAACTTTTAAAGTTAAAACGCGTAAACCGGTGAAGTTCGCTTAAGCGAGCTGACTGGTGTATAAAAACCCTAAAAATGAACTATTTTCATATAAATGAGTTAAATAAGTAAAAATAAATCATTTGAAAATAATTCGGATGATTTGAGTAATTTTAACCTATTTTAACAGTTTTCGGTACGCCAAAGACGGAAACGGGTCCCGCGGCCAATCGGGACGTCTAAACCGAGCTATAATTTCACATCTTTAATTAAATTATCAGTCAACCATTATTTTCGGGTCGTGTGTGACCAAACTCATATTTGAAACATAAAAACGGATAACCGTGCTAGGCACGTAAAACGAGAAAAACGACTAATAGTAGTTGGGACCATTGAACTCTAAACGACATCACAATCTGAGTCCGGAAAAGTGTTTCTGGGTTAACCTTGCCCCCAGAACGGGTACAGTGCTGGGTTAACAGTGTCCCCAGATGTACCGTTTAACTTGGTTAAAGTTATATTAATAATAAGTGTATAGTAACGATCGTAGGGATCATATTACAGATTGGACGTGTTAACTGATAATGATTGTTGTTACCTGCTTGCATGTGCTAAGGTGAGTTTCACGAGCCCCTTTTTTCTGAATTGTTTTAAATGTTTTCCCGGGGCGGAAGCATGTTACTACTGAAATATTTAAGTACATACTGAACGCATGGATTTGCGTGGATTTTACTGAACGCATGGATTTGCGTGGATTTATATATATTGTTTATTGTACGGGAATCGTACGGAAATGTACTAAGATGGTAATTGTCTGAGTTGCTAACATTGTAAGGCCCGAAACAGTGTTCTGGGTTAACAGTGTCCCCAGAGGTTATTAAATGGGTTTCTGGGTTAACAGTGTCCCCAGAGGGTATTAAATGTGTTTCTGGGTTAACAGTTCCCCCAGAGGTTATTCGATGTGTTTCTGGGTTAACAGTGTCCCCAGAGGTTATTGGAAGTGTTCTGGGTTAACAGTGTCCCCAGAGGTTATTGTAAGTGTTCTGGGTTAACAGTGTCCCCAGAGGTTATTGGAAGTGTTCTGGGTTAACAGAGGTTTCACTTGTGGATTCAGCATAATTACATCGATAATATTATATTTTGATATTGATATATCATGGTTTACTCGAATTGTGAAGCTCACCAACTATTCGTAGTTGACCCGTTTTCTCACATGCTTTTCAGGTACAACTAAGACGAAGTGATTGCTTATGTGCTAAGTGCTTGATGTGTGTAAGATTTGCGTGCGGGATGTTAGGATACATTATAATAAATAGAATTATGTATCGTAGTGTGTGATGTGTGTATCACCTAGACGGTAATGGAATACAAGATAATGTAATTTGAAGTATATTAATGCATTCAGTTTTCTTTATAAACAATGTGGTTGATATCAGAGGTGTCTGTTGCATCCCGTTTACGTTTCCGCTGCGGTTACGGGGTGTTACACCGAAAGCCTCTTGAATTTCAAGTGAACGACCAAGTATTACTCAAAGTCTCACCTTGGAAAGGTGTGGTTCGCTTCGGGAAGCGAAACAAACTCAATCCACGATACGTTGGCCCCTACCGGATAACTGAGCGCATTGGTCCGGTGGCGTACCGACTGGACTTACCAACGGAACTCAGCAGTGTACACAATGTATTCCACGTATCCAACTTGAAGAAATGCCTATCCGAGGAAACCCAAGCAGTCCATTTGGACGAATTGCAAGTTGATGAACATTTACGCTTCATTGAAGAACCAGTCGAAGTTTTGGATTGGGAAACCAAAACACTCAAGCACAGCAAAATTCCAATCGTTAAGGTTCGTTGGAACTCGAGACGTGGACCGGAGTTCACGTGGGAACGCGAGGATCAAATGATGAAAAAGTATCCTCACCTTTTTGAAGGGTTGACCAAACACAGAAAACCGCGAAACCCCGCAAACCGTCAGAAATCACCGGAGGTATGAATTAAATTTCGGGACGAAATTTCTTTCTACTAGGGGATGATATGACAAACTGAAATTTTTCTTACTTTTTCAGACACTCATCACGACTTGACTTAAATTTTCGGGACGAAAATTCTTTAACATGGGAATGATGTGAAACTCGTCAATTTCAGGTTAACCCCGTTAACTCAAACTCCGCCAATTCAAACTTAAGATCACTGGATCTATAACGCACATCTCATTACATTAAACAAAGGGTTTAAATGACGCTTGACAATTACTACATGTGTAGTCTTTCGGGGAATTGCACCGAAACGCAAACGAGTTGACACAAACCATTGGTGAATAAACGAAAAACAAGAAAACAATAATTATGTAATAATTATGTGTTAGACTTACGTGTTATGTGATAATATTGGTTAGAACACTAACTCAAGATGCAAATAAGTTAATTTAAGCTAGAAAAGTAATATTTAGAAGTGGAGGGGCCTTGATGTAACATATTATTTTTAATAATATTAAAAACCCTAATCTCTTTCTCTCTCCCTCTGACCCGATCGGCCAGCCCCCCCTCCCCTCTCTTGCGATCGGCAGCCAACACACACACACACACATATCACCTTCGTTTGATCGTATCTTTCATAATCGGAGCATCCTACACTCGTTTCTAAGCATCTCCAACGTTTCTCTTGGTTGTTTCTGCGTTTTTAAGGTATAAACATGAAACCCTAACTTTGTAAATCATGTATCTAGTGTTTGCATGTGTAATTTTGATTAGATGATGATTGATTATGTGTTAGTTATTGACATTGATGATCATATGTGATTTTGAACGGTGAAAGATTATTGAATCATTGATTGTTTGTAAACCCTAGAGGGTTACTACTGATTTTTGTGATTAATTATGCTCGTTACATGTTTTGAGATATGTCGTATGCTTAGGATGCATGTTAGACGATTGTTTGTGCTTGCTGAGTTTTGGACAGCAGAGATTGTTAAACTTGAACGACATGTAACTTGTTGAATATATTAGCAAACTGAGCTAATTATGAATCTACAAGGTAGTACTCTGAGTCTAGTTTTCAGAAAGTCCAACCACGCCTAATTTGGAGGTGTTTTGGTTACTCAAATGATTTAAATATGATTAAAGGTCAAAACTGGTACTGGACAGATTGTAAGTTATGTTTGGACAACTGTAACTAACTGTTAATGTCGAAATTGGCTGAGGTTGTTAACACTACAGGGTACTATAATGAGTCTAGTTTCTATAAGTCTATGAGGAATAAAAATTCAATAAAATATGTTTTGGAAACCTAACACATGTATGCTTTTGTGACGATTTTTGGTGAATTAATTGAGATGCTATGATCTGTTGAATAGTGTATTCTTTCAAGTAGAATTCTGTCTTGATGAAACTAGCTGCTGAACTTTGTGAAAATGCATGAAACGTGCCAAGTACTAGATAATTGTTATGTTTTGACCAAATTGCCCTTGCGGGGAACAATTGCTAGTAATGTACAATATTAATACATGATATGTAAGTAGTTATTCACACATGTAACGTATCACGAATGTGTTTGTTGAGACACACACAATTCACACACGAAACACGAAACGTATTTTGTGCATAGGTGTTATGTGCCGAGTCTAGAGACTCGATAATAGTTCCGACACTTAGAAAATCTCCTTGTTGTTTTAGAACGCTAGTGAGAGTTTTCTGTGACGCGCATCACTTGGGTTACTTGTTTTTGGAATTCTTCGCAAACAGTGAGTTTCAGGTTCCCCTTTTAACTCTTTTAAACGCTTTTCACTTGGGGGAGAATACATACTCCGAAACGCTTTTAGATTTTGTTATTAGATTATATATCACTTGTAAAGGCTAAGTGGCAAACGAAACAACTGAAGTCCTACACATCGAACCGTTTAGTATTGGATAATAGCGAGTCATTGTTGAGTAGTACTACTGGGTTTGACAAATCCCACCCAACGCTAAGCTCGACTGGAGGTCGACTGGGTGTAATTTAGGCTAACACATTACCATGGTCGGGATAGACCTGGCGGCAAGGCACATGATAAACAGTCAGCTTCGGTGTCGAACACTTAGTAGTACGTGCTTTATAGGCTAGCTACCTATAGATATATAATCGATTTAACACTATCTGGTAACGCAAAACGCTAAACGCAAAACGCTAAACGCTTTATTTTATATAAACTTGTGAACTCACCAACCTCGTGTTGACACTTTTAGTATGTTATTCTCAGGTAGCCGAGGCGGGCACGCTGTATAGGATCATGCATTATTTTGAACGCTTTTTGGTTATGCAAACTTGTTTTTAAACTGTTATTATTAATTGGGTTTTTAAGTCGTCCTGCGTGACTCAACCCTTGGTTTATGGCTTTACGCTTCCACACTTATTTACACTTAAACGTTTTCGTGGTTTGAAAACTTTATTTATGGTTTGATTATAACTAATGATTCCGATCCTGTTAGTTCACACCCTCTGACGGTAAAACTCCGTTAGTGGATTTTGAGGGTGTGACATATTCACACACAGCCTCTCCTCACTACTCTCCTCTCCATCATCATAAACATTCATAATCAGTTTTAAACTGTCTGCAGTCTCCACAACTGTTACAGTTTCTGCAACATTCACACCCGAGACAGTTGGCATAGATTCATTCTCCCCCTATTTTGGGGCAGCTGAGGTCTTCTCAACCTCCTGCTCTAGGGCTTGAATTTTCAGTTTTGCTTGTACCAACTTCTCTAACAATATCACATTCTTCTCTGTCACTTCCTCATTCCTTCTCTTCATTTCAGGATTTTCTTTTAATAGGGTCAACAGGTCAGTTTCAGTTGGTGGTGTTGTAGGTGGTGATGTAGAGAATTGTTCATATTCAGCCTGTTCTTGGTTTGTGGTGTGGGTTTGAAATATGGATGGTGGTGGTGATTGTGTATGAGGTGGACTTGGAATGAATTGATATGTGTGAGTTGGGCTATATGATGGTGGTGATTGTGGTGTTGGGGATGTATGTGTTGATGTTTCAGGTTGGCTTTTGGTTAGGGTTTAGGGTGGGGTTTGAGGGGTTTGATGTGTTGGAGTTTCTGGTGGTGAAGTTACAATGGGTTGGTTAATGTGTGGTGGTGATTGTGGTGGTGTTGGAATAGGTTGTTCAAGTTGCTCCCCCTGATCAGGTGCATCATTATCTATAGCTACTCCTTGTCCTCCTTCATCTCCATCAATATCATTATTTTCATCATCAAAACCATCATCATCACTCTCAACATCATCTCATCCTTCCTCCTCTAAGCTTAACTCAGGCACTGGAATCACATTCAAATCATGGTTCAATAACCATGGCAAGATCTCAAATGGGATATTTGAGTTATACATATTGGAAACACCTGGATTTCTGATTCTTCTGTATGTGTCAGGTCTTGCAACAGGTGTGTAGTTCCAACAGTGGGTAGATCTTGGAGTTCACTATTGAAGATTATTTGTAGGAACCTTGGGTATTGTAAAAATCTTTTCTTTTCTGCCTTCTTCTAGTTTCCTATTAATCCTTCAAATATCATCTTTGTAAAATTGAAGGGTAGATCATACATAATTCCAACCGTGGCATTTTCCAAATCATGACTCATCAAGGTCCATGATCCCTTCCTTGGGGAAAATCCATGTATCACATGATGAATAAGAAACCTGTACAACATAGGGAACATACCCTTTTGAAACTGTCCATCATGTACAGTTCCTTGATACCCCATTGTTTCTTCAAATATCTTCATCAAGTGAGGTGTGCTGAAGTTTATAGAATTATGATCACCATCATTTAACCGTAGACATCTTCTTATCAACCTTTCTGTAATATGTATTTCCTGTCTAGAAACGGTTGCTTCAATTCTTTTACCATTGATGTCTTCAACCAGTTCTGCAGATCTCCAGAAATCCAAAGAATGATTTCTGTAGATGACAGGGCTTTCAGCGAACGCAAAACTGACATTTGACCGTGCCATCCATGTTATCATCCTCGCCATCGGCTCATTGTCAGGTGTGACATGTAACAATGCACACATGTTGTGTTTTTGTTCGAAGACATATTTGGGTTCATCGTCTGCCATATCTGAATCATATAAACAAACATATTCAAAGTGAAATTAGTCATAATGAAGCAATTTAAAGGTATAAAAATGAAGAAGAAAGAGAGAAAAATCATCAAGAACCTGTTCTTCGACAAGTTTATAACCTAAACACATAAACAAAATATTAGTAAACAAATACATAATCAATGCCCATATTAGTCTAATCATGATCGGAAAACACATTATTGATGCTTACTGAGTCGGAATTAGAGGGCTGATTCAAGTTAGGGTTTGGATTAATAATGATTCCGATAGGTCGGTTGGGTTTCTTTGCGAATAAGCAGTTGCAGTGGAAAGAGAGAGAGGGAAATATAATGTTGAAAATTTTCCCTAACTCCCTCTTATATACCTTTTGAAAGTGGGTTTTAAAAGTTTTTTATCGTTTTGTGAATTATTAGCTGTCAAATAGTAACATTATCCACTTGATATTTTAAAACAAATAACTTTTATCATTTTAGGCTTAGCAAACCTTACTCGGAAAAGTAATCCTTTGCAAAGTCTACTCAGTATACTCCCTCTTACACAAATCTTACCCGAATAATATTAAACCCTTTTAATCACAAACCTTGCTTGATCAAGCTATGTAATTTAAAGTTAAGACACTATGAAGAAAGCTTACCTGAAATATCAGATTTCTTGAGAAATTAATCACAAGATAATTAATCAAGTATAAAATATCAAATAAACATTCTTTCTAGGAATCAATTAATTTCTCAAATTTAAATTAAAATCTTAATCTAGCAAAAATCCTAACAAAAATAAGAATCATCTGCAATCAATTACAATAAAAGTATATTCAATCAAGCATACTCGAAAACATAGTGTGCCCGAGCAACCATCATAATTTTAGTGTGCCCGAACAACCTTCTTATTCAAAGTATACCCGAATAATCTTCCTAGAGTACAAAGTGTGCTCGAAAAGGACTTCTAGCAGATAGTGTACACGGAAAATCAAATTTTGAAAAATTACCAAGTATATTAGGGGAACCAAAGTGTACCCGAAATGTAAAGTGTGTTCGGAAAACAAGGTTTACCCGAAAACACTTGTAATTTCAAAGAAAACATATTCACATATACAAAGCTTATCTGGTGTACTCAAGAAGTTCACAAAGTTTGCTTGGAATAACAATCAGCATAAACAAAATTCAAAGCTTGCCCGAAACAATTTTCTCTTGTTAATAGGCTAGCTAGAACACATAATCATCTCAAGACTTCACGCTTGCTTGGGAAATTTGTACAATGGTGTACCTTACCTGAAAAGTGTAAACACTTCACAGCATGCCCGAAAATCATAAACTTAGTCAAAAATGACAAAGCTTGCTCGGAAAGGCTATGAATCATCAAACCTTACCCGAAAATGCATATGCAAACATATTCAACTGTTTTATACTCGGAAAGGTTTTGAGAACATCACACCTTACTCGAAAATACATAATCAAACAGCGCTTGCTCGGGAAATTTGTACAATGGTGTACCTTACCAGAAAAGTGTAAACACTTCACAGCATGCCCGAAAATCATAAACTTAGTCAAAAATGACAAAGCTTGCTCGGAAAGGCTATGAATCATCAAACCTTACCCGAAAATGCATATGCAAACATATTCAACTGTTTTGTACTCGGAAAGGTTTTGAGAACATCACACCTTACTCGAAAATACATAATCAAACAGTTTGTGCTTCGGAAGGTCTAATAACATCAAACCTTACCCGAATTAACATATTCACACTATTTTAGGCAAAATGCAACACTTTTTGACTTAAACTAGTTGTCAAATTTGTCAAAACAATTTTATCTTTAAAGATCATAGTTTAAGTGCAAATGGTGCATTTAAAGATCAAATTTCAGTTATGTTTCATTTCAAAACAATTTTCTTTTGTAAACTGAAAAGATCTTAGAAATGGGATCATATTGACTAGGTATCTTTCTCAATACTTCATTCTCAGCATCATTATGACTACAAAGACAGGTTAACAGCAGGTCTAGACTTAACATGATTTTCATTTCTTTGGTGATATGATTATTTTCAATTAATTTTGCAGAAAATTCAATGGATAACACATATTGTTTTCTGATGCTCCTTATCTATCCTCAATGCTTATTTGGCTTTCTCCAGATCACCCCAATTTGACTTTGACCCCCTGGTTTTGGTTAAAAACTTTAATGACTAAACATATTTTTGGAAATTTATAAGATATTTCTTTTCAAATCTACAAACATATGTGAGGTTGAACGTTGGACTTACATGCCACGCAAGTCGGTCTTACAGGCCTTTCATTCAGGATGTTTAAAGGACTTATATGATTGCTTCCACCCTTGTAGTTCTGTAATTAACCCTCATGTTTATATTTTCTCAATAAAAATTTGTGAACATGTTGAATAAACATTTGAAATTAAAGTTGTTCACATCAGTTCTTTGTCTTTCCTTTAAAAGATGATTCATTTAGGGTAACCAAAGACCAACAGGCTTGTGTATGACTGGATAATCACTTTTCTGCCAATCATTTGAAAAGATTTATCTAGGAACATGCATAGACAGCAATGTAACTCCACATAAATTTTAGCATTTTCTTTAAGTTTATATCACCTTATATTTTACATATCATGAGAAAGCAACCATATATGTCAATGACTATACTAAGAGTCCTTTTAGCCTAATAAATCCATATGATTGGCTAAGTAGTCAATGTACTATCATTTCCCATTAATATTCAGTTTAATATTCAGTCACCCCAATTTCTCTTAATTGTCAGGTAAATGGTTGTTCTGTTTGACCACAAGTGGTCAACAGGACCAAACATACATGTGAATATATGTCCTTTCAAAGTCAGAGATATTGACATAATTTTAAGTGAAGGAATAAGAAACAAGTTACAATTGCCCCAAATGCTTTCAGTTTTCTGGTTAATGGCTATCCTTTTAATCTTTGCAGATTGCAGGACCAAACATACACAGGTGTATGTCCTTCCAACTGGGCAAATGACATAATTTTCAGCAAAGATAACTACCTGAGACTTTTCATTGAAAAATCCTTCTTTTAATCTTCTTTAAAGCTTGAACTGAATAATCTTATCATGTCTCTACACCATTGACAACATGCTCATGTTTTGGTTCAAAATATAGTATTTATGCAAAATTCATTAGAAAATTCATTTTATCACTTAATTTTGTCATAAAACACATTTTGACATAAACAGTTGCAACACATAATCAAATATTAATCAAACATAACATCATCAATACAGACAGACAGTACACACATTCAAAGTCTATTCTATCATAACAACATTAGAAGATCAGATAAAACACAAATTCAAGCAATTAAGCAGTGTTGTCAGATAAGCATTTAACAAGTAATTCATAGCATGACTACTCATCTTAACATCACAAATACACATTCACTGATAAACATGCAAACACATTAGTCAAATCACTTATGTCATTTTTGCATACATTAATCAGTCAAAGCACATATCAGTCAACATATACAGTAACATACTCAAGTATATTCAATCAATATATTCATTAACATACTCAAGCATATTCACGTAACATTCAATTTGTGAAACCTGTAAACAAAGTAATCATTTAGAACATAGAGGTAAACAACCAAGCACATATCCTTAATCAGATTTCATCAGAGTTGATCATTTCCATGGCTTTCAAAAGAAAGTTGAACCTGGTTCTATCAAGTGGTTTGGTGAATAGGTCAGCCAAATTGTCACTTGTATCAATTCTTTGCATTTCAATCAAACCTTTTTCACTACAATCTCTGATGAAATGATGTCTGATTTCAATGTGCTTAGTCTTAGAATGTTGAACTGGATTCTTAATAGTAAAATATGCAGCAGTATTATCAATAAGAATAGGGGTGTTCAGAAAATTCAAACCATAGTCCAGCATCTGGTTCTGAATCCATAGAACTTGTGCACAGCAGGCAGAGGCAGCAACATATTCAGCTTCTGCAGTTGAGATTGATATAGTTGTTTGGTTCTTGTATTGCCATGACACTAGCCTTTCTCCCAAGAATTGACATCCTCCTGATGTTGACTTTCTGCTCATATTGCAGCCATCATAATCACTGTCTGTGTTGGCAATCAGATCAAATGATTGATTCTTTGGATACCAAATTCCCAAATCCGGTCTTCCTTTCAAATATCTGAATATTCTTTTAACAGCATTCATGTGGGATACTCTTAGACTTGACTGGAATCTTGCACACACACATACAGCAAACATGATATCTGTTCTTGTAGCAGTCAGATACATCAGAGATCCAATTTTTGCTCTGTATTCATGTTCATCTACAGGCTCCCCCTTTTCATCTGCATTCATCTTTTCCTTGGTATCCATTGGAGTTGATGCAGTTTTGTACTCATGACAGTTTAACTTGTTCAAGATGTCCTGCACATACTTATTTTGATGAATGAATATCCCTTCAGCCTTTTGTTGAACTTGTAATCCAAGAAAGAAGTTCATTTCTCCCATTGAACTCATGTTGTGTTTGGAATATATTACCCCTTCAAACTCCATACACATTTGTTCATTTGTGGAACAAAAGATGATATCATCAACATACACTTGTAACAGAAGTAAGTCTGATCCCTTTTCTTTGTAGAAGAGTGTCTTGTCAATGGCTCCTCTTTTGAAACCATTTTCAATAAGATGATTTGACAGCTCATCATACCATGCTCTTGGAGCCTGATGCAATCCATAAAGGGCTTTGTTTAGCTTATACACAGTGTTTGGATATAATGGATCCTCAAAACCTGGAGGTTGAGCTACATACACCTCTTCATCATTCTTTCCATTTAGGAATGCAGACTTAACATCAAGCTGGAACACCTTAATGTTCTTTGAGGCAGCATATGCAAGAAAGATCCTGATAGCTTCAAGTCTTGCTACAGGAGCAAAGACTTCCTCAAAGTCTATTCCTTCCTCTAGAAGACATCCCAGAGCCACAAGTCTAGCTTTGTTCTTAATAACCAAACCCCTCTCATCCCTTTTGTTCCTAAAAACCCATTTGGTTCCTATTGCATATCTGTCAAATGGCTTATCAACAAGATCCCACACATGTAGATCTCTAAACAGTGCCAATTCTTCCTGCATGGCTTCCACCCAACTATTATCTTTCAGTGCTTGAGCAATATTCTTAGGTTCTATTTGGGATAGAAAACAGGAGTAAAGACAGATGTTTGCAAATTCTGAGTGACTTCTTGCAACTCTTTCATGCAAATCTCCAATGATGTTTTTAGAAGGATGATTCTTCTCCAGTTGTGTCAAGATTTGACTCATTGAGTTCCTGTTCTTCAATGATCAAATCAGTCTCTGCATCATGAAATTTTGGTGCTTCATCATTATGTTGTCCTGAAGTAGATGCACCATTGTTTCCAATATTTAAGCTTTCAAGTAAATGCTGAAATCTTGCAGTAGATGCAGCTTCTTCTTCACTTGCTTGGTTGCTTGAGTCTTCCTCACTCTGAACTTGATCATTCTAAACATCTTGATTATCTTCTTGAACTTGTTCAACAATATCATTTGAGGAATTCTTCACAAAGGTATATTCCTTTTCTTTTCTAGCAACCTTTTTCCACAATTCTTCTAAGTCCAGTGGTTTCTTCTTTTTCTCTTCAATTACACTGGTCTTGTAGAATGAATCATCAATGTCTTCAGGATAAATCTTGAAAGACCTTATTAACTTTTCATGATCAAACAACCATGCTGCACCATCAACTGTATTGAATTGATTCTCATTAAAAATGATGTCAGATGATTCTATAACACTCAAATGGTCTTTCACATATACTCTGTAAGCTTTTGAGTGTGTAGAATATCCAACAAAGAAACAATCTAGAGACTTTGTTTGAAACTTGTTCAAATAATCTCTAGTGTTCAAAAGAAAACATTTACATCCAAAGGGCTTGAAAAACATGATATAAGGCTTTCTGTTGTGGAATATTTCATATGGAGTCTTGTTATGCCTTTTGTTTACAAGCACCTTGTTCTGAACATAGCAAGCAGTGTTTATTGCTTCAGCCGAAAAGGTAAAAGGCAGATTAGCATCTGCTAACATGGTTCTTGCAGCCTCAATTAAAGTTCTATTTCTTCTTTCTGCAACACCATTTTGTCAGGAGTTCTAGGAGCTGAAAATTGTTGAAGTATTCCCTTTTCTGTACAAAATTCTTGCATAACTCAATTCTTGAACTCAGTACCATTGTCACTTCTCATCATTTTAACCTTCTTATTCAACTTCTTCTCAATCATTGTAATACAACCCTTAATCAACTCTGTAGTCTCATCTTTGATAGTTAGGAAATAAACCTAAGTGTATCTTGAATACTCATCAATGATCACAAGACAGTATCTTTTCTTTCCTATACTTGGCACACTCACAGGACCAAAAAGATCCATGTGAACTAATTCAAGTATTTGATCAATTGAATTGATGAGCTTAGGCTTATGAGTAGATTTGTGTTGTTTTCCCATTTGACATGAATTACAATGATCTTCCAATTTGAACTCTCTTGTAGGTAAGCCTATGACATGCTCACCTTTGACAAGTCTATTCGTGTTCTTTAAGTTCACATGACACAGTTTCCTATGCCACAATTTGAACTCATTTTCAGTGGCTTTGAAAACAAAACATGCACCCCCTCTTGAAACAGTTTCTTTCATATTCAGTTCATACAAGTTGCCATTTCTTGGTGCCATCATCATAATCATTTCAGGTGGAATGACAAACTCAGGTTTTAAGATGAAATAGTGGGAATCATCAAAAATGACTTTGTATCCCTTATCACACATTTGTGATATACTTAGTAGATTATACTGAAGACCTTCAACATGAAACACATTATCAAAAGAAACCTTTCCATTTGTTAAGATTCCTTTTCCCACAATCTTTCCACCATTTTCATCACTCCCAAATGCTACAGGTCCTTCATACTTTTCTTCAAAATTAACAAGTGATCTTTTTTCACAAGTCATGTGCCTAGAACAACCACTATCCATATACCATATTTCATTTAGAGGAGTGGACTGTTCCTGCACAAAAGAAAGAGTTTGATTAGTTGAGTGATGAAGTGCAAGCTTCTACAGCTTGCAACTCATCAATTTCAGTTTCTTTGACAGCTTGGAAAGTGAGTGTTGTTGGTTCTAGATCTTCATGAGTGACTTCTAAGTTGTCTGAATTATCAGTGTCATAACCACACTCTCTTGGGGTTTTAACAAGTGAAGTTAAGGTCTGAATTCAGCTGAGTCAGTGTTATACTCTTTGATCACATAATATTTCCTTTCAAAGTAGTCTCTCACATCAGCAACTATCTCAACTTTAGTTTCAGTCTTGTGTTTCCAAAGGAAACCATGTGGTTCATATCCATGTTTTAGCAAAAACTTCTCATCACTAGCGAGTTCTGTTGGTTTATTTCTAGGATATGCACCTTTTCTTCTTGTCTTCTCACTGCTTGATGATTCTTGAGATTCATCATATTTGACTGATTAAGTATCTTGTTTGATTCTCAATGGCTAATAGTTCTTTTTGGTCAATTTCTCATGCTTCTTAGGAGATTTACTTCTCCTTGTTGATTCTGTCACTTGCTTCTTTGTTTTTACTTCAGCTTTCTTCTCAATCCTTGTCTCCTTTTCAGATTTCTTTTCTTCTCTGTTCATGGTTTCATTTCCACACACCTTTCCTTTTCCCATATTTACATCATACTTCTGTTTGTACAGGACAAAGTCTTGACCATACTTCGTTCCATCTGGGACAAGAAATGGTTGAATTTTCAATCTCTCATTGCATGAGTCTGTGTGATGACCATATTCATCACACTTCTTGCACCATAACTTGCCTTTAAATTTTTCATGTTCTTTTGGTTACTTGAACCTTTCACTTGGCTTAGGTGTCTTGACTCCAAGAGTCTTCTGATTCTTTAAACCATCAAAATCAGTTGAAAAAGGCACAAACTCCTCAATCTTGATATCCTGTCTGTCAAGTTTGCTTTTGACAAAGATAACCTTTTCCATAATCATAGGTTCTTCATCACTACTTTCTCTAACCCTTGACTGTCTCTTTTCATATTCTTCCATAGTTTCTACTTCTCCAACATCCAGTACTTCATAACTAGAGAAGACTGGATAAACTGGGATAACGTTTTCTGATTCAACTTCTTCAGTTATTCTCTCCTTTTTGTGTTGCTTTATCCTTTCCAACACAGCCTTGCTTGGTGGCCTGACTGCATTGTAGCTTATCTTCTTCTTTTCACAAATGTCAAAAGATACCTGTTCTCTTTTCATCTTATCATTTTGTTTCTTCATTCTTGATGGGACTGGTGGATACTTTGGAAGTTGATCAACAGACTCTGGTTTCTTGAGTTTTCTTCCTCTTTCAGCAGCTTTGATTTCCTCTTCAGTAATTTGATCACTCAAATCACTCAAGTCATCTTGATCCAAATCAATTGACTCAAGGTCATCTTCAGAGACTTGAACTTCAATTGACTTTTCTTCTTTCAATTCTTTCTTCACAACAAACTCGCCTTCTTCACTCACCTCAACATTCTTATACAAATCTACAAGTTCTTCTTTGTCTTGAAAAACATCTATGAATTGTTGTAGATATGCATTTCTTTTCTCTTAATCAACTTTTGGCATAAAGTTGTTGTTCAATGGTGGTGGTACTGCTTTGTACTTGTCTTCTTCCTTAACTTGATTTAAAATTCCACAGATGTTTCCAGTGGAGATCAAGTTCTTCAAAAATTCATTATCAGCTTGTAGTTTTGTTTCTGTACCTTTTCTTCTATAACCATTTTCTTCAACCCATCTATTTCAGTTGTGAACCTTTTCTGAGCTCTGTAGCTGTTTATACAGTCCTGTTCCAAACTTTTCATTCTTTCCTCACTTATCAGTTCACTTGCCTCATATGTATTGATGATACTTTGTTTCCTAAAACACTCACTTTCCATTTTGCCTACTTTTGTTTTCAATTCATTGATAAGTTCATTTAAATCAACAGTAGGAGCAGATTGTACCTGAGATGAAGATGCAGTTTCTTTCTCAATTATAGCCATGAATGCCACATTTGCTCTCTTGATATCATCTGCAATGTCTTCTTCATGATTGCTCCAATCAAAGTTACCTTCATGTTGTGTAGTAGCTGCCACATTTCCTTGGTTTCTTGGTTGATATTGGTTGGCTGGAACAGTGTTGTTTGGAACATTTTGAACAGCTTAAAGGTTTTGATTATTGTTCTTTTGTAAACCTTGATTCTGATGCACCCCTTGATTAAGATTATTCATTTGAGGCTGAAAGTTGTTGAAGTTGGGATTGTAATTGTTGTTGGGATTGAAGTTGTTGTTGAAGTTTTGGTTGTTGTTTCTTTGCTGATTTTGCTGGTATTGCTGCTGACCTCTTGGTTGTTGATTTTGGAATTGATTCATCTGATAATTCCTTGGCAAGTTGCATTCTCTTGCAAAATGTCCTGGCTGTTGGCAATTGTAGCAATTGCCTTTGACTTGTCAAATCCAATCCTCTCATTAGGACCAGAAACCAGAGATATACCAGTTCTATTATACAACCTCTTACTTCTCAAAGCTAACATGGCAGCTTGCCACTTCAAATCCATGTCTTCTAAATCATCTGCATTAATTTCTCTAAATCATCTTGTACCACACTTATGTGAATTAGATTCTTTGCAACAAATGCATTATATGAATCAGTAAACATAGACAGCAATGCCTGTGTTTCATTGCTTTTACCATTTCCACCACTAGAGTGAGGTACATTCCCACTTGCCATTGAGGCAGTATCAGTGTCATCAATCAGTTGCACATTGAATCTCTGCTGATTTCCTTGATTACTTGTACTACCACCAATAAAAGACTTTGGAGTATCAACATTGTGCTCAACTGGTTCTTCAATAATGGGAATTTGTTGTTGATTCTTGGTAGTCAAATTTCCCATGGTTGCAATCCATGCATTTGAAACATTGAAGCACGGTCTTTCTTTTTTAATCATTTCATTCTCTATCATCTCCAGTTCTGCAGCCTGAAGGAAGCATATCACATCATCCAATTTCAAGTCATTGAAATTATGCTTCTGAAGGATGAACTTGCAAGCAGTATACCATTCTTTTGGCATTGAGTTGAGTAACTTCGTGTTTAAATCAAAGTCAGTCATGACATAATCAGTTGTCCTCAACTCATTCACAATACCTAGAAAGCGTTCTAGTATTGATTTCAACCTTTCTCCTTCCTAATACTTGAACCTTTCCAACTGTTACTTCAATCTTTGCTTCTTTATGTTCTTCAGCTCAGTATTGCTTTCATACATCTCAAGGATGGCATCATACATTTGCTTGGCAGCTGTGTGATGTGCCACCTTGGTTAAAATCTCCTAAGACAGTCCTAGCTTAATCATAGCTAAGGCTCTGTCGTCCACCTTTCTCATTCTTTCTCTTAGAGCTGCAGTTCCAGCTGTATTTGCACCTTCTTCAGCTGCAGCTTGTGGACCATTCTTGATGGAGTTCCACGTATCAACATCATTGTAGCACCCTGCTGCTTCAAAAAGCACTTTCCACTTGGTAAAGTTTTCTTGTCCATACAATCTTGGTATCTTGTTAGTAGACACCTCTTGTTCCTCATATCCAAACATTTTCAAAGACTTAAAAAATAAGTTTCTTAGTAAAAATCAAAGTTTTAAAAATAATCAGATCTGAAAATAGGTTGTTTAGATATGATGTGTCTGATATGATTAGAGCAAGATTTAGATATAAAGATTAAAGCTTTAATTGAAATAAGGAAGAGAAGACACCGGTATATTATAGATCTGGAAGAAAAATGAAAAACAGAGTTGCTGACACCATAAATCAATGAAACAGTGGTCTGCTTACGTCATCTTTCTTCAAATCTTCAATCAGCAACAAGAATCTTTCCAAAATAGCAGCAACTAGCTCTGATACCACATTTCAGGTCCCCGATTTCAGCTAGATCTTACTCGAATCATGTCATAACTCACACAAATAGATGTGTTGACAAGGGAGTTAATGACGGGTTGCTATATTTAGAAAGTTCAACGTTTGTTAAAGGCGGAATCAATAACAAACATATGATTGCTTAAACAGTATTCAAAGGTAATCAACACAAACAAGATTTACTCAAAAGATTTCCATTTATATAAATGAATCATACAAAGTGGATAATAGTTTTAGTGTTTCTTGATGAGGAAGGTTTCAGTCGTCACAAATAATATTCTTTCTTAATAAATGTGACTGTCTGCCTTGTTTTGTGTCCAGGTGTGCCCTAAATTATTCTATTTATAGGCCTGACACCTGTGAACAGGTGTCATTCCTTCTAGAAACCCTATCCGATAATACATATTCAAATTACATATTCAGAAATATTAAGTGTTAAACAAGTCTTCCGGGTAGGCTTTGCATCAATCTTGTCTTTCCGAGTATGCTCGGCCATCCTTCATAACTTGGTAACATAGAAGTGTGCTCGGGATCATTTTCCGGGTAGACTTTACATGAAGAGTATTTTACCAAGTAAAATACTCACTTGGTAGACATCAATCTTCTTGACTTTGCCAGACTTTACCCGACAAACCCTTACGAGCAACCTTGTTCTTCAATAGTCCCTTCAACCCTTTGTTAGAAAATAACTTATTAGCAAAGTGTGCTTGGTTGCACTGTTCCTTGCTTAAGTTGAACCTTGCCCGATGATACTTGAGATATATCATTAGATCATCAAGCCTACCTGGACTATACTTATTAATGAATACCTTGCTCGGTCTTCCAATTTCATGGCTTCATGAGCTTGGTTAGCCTAAAGCTTACTCGAAAGTGAACTTTACTTGGCTAAGACGAAGAATCCTGCTTGTTAAAGTGATCCTTGCCCGGACTTGCATATACTAGTGAACCATATCCGGTAATGCACTAGTTTGCAAACCCTGCTCGGATATTCACAAAAGGAGACTTAGTGAAGATAACTCTGCCCGATAGACAAAATATCGTACCCGGCTAAGTAAAAGCATGCTCGGAGGTCTGAGGTGTACCCGGATCCATACTTAGCAAATTATGAGGAGGTTGAGAAGATTCCAATCTTCCATCTGATCAATTTTGTGTCAAATCTTGACTCAACACGTATTGTTGATCCACGAGACCTGTTGAAGTTTGGAGAAAAAGATATCCAGACCCTTAGCGACTTTCAAATTGTGGTTGAACCACTTTATGAGCTAGCTGCTATGGAGTATATCGGTATGGTGGGATCAATTATTTTTACGGGGTTATGGGTAGGTTCTTACAATGCCGAAGTGATGGAGCACGAATGAAGATCAAGATATAAACCAAGGGAGAGATTGTTGGGCTAGACTTTATATTTTATACATAATCTAGTTGGGTTTGGTTTTTGGCTACTACGTAATACTGAAAACTTATGTTTTTGGTGGGCTTTTTGTATGGACTTGGGCCGTAGTGTGTTTGGTATTATATATATCTTGTAACTAGTTCGTTATAAGTGGTCGATCATTAGTAGAACGGTGAGAGGAGTAGGGTTACATAGTTTTTGATTCTTATCATATTGTAATCCATGTGAAGGGATTAAGAACCCGACATTTATATAACGTGTGTTTTGAAGTCACTCATGTGTTGATTTGTGTTTGTTCATTTTTGTATTGAATCAATTTGTTGTTAGTTTCCGCCTATCAATGGGTTTACTGATATCAAATTGAAAGATCCTGCTTTGGGACTTACACTGTCTTTGGAATAATTCTTCCTTCATAGATCTTGTTCCAAAATTAAAGATCCAACAACTTTAGTTTAATACCGACTAATACATTTATTTGGGTGTACTTACAATGTAATGGGCAAAGTCTTGAAAACCAGGCACAATAGTTATGCATGTGATAATTGCGGATACTCAAACGGATTACTTGGAAAGTCGTAGCATCTTAGACGGTCCACTTCTGGCTAACGAAATCATTTTTTAAATAACTCAAATGCCAAAGCTATGATTTTAAAATTGACTTGTTGTACGTAATCTTTTATCTAATTAGTCCTTATAAAATGTATTAAGAAATTCAGTACCGAAACAACTACCCACCACTCTTAACTACTACATAATATTCTTAACATATACTAAGCGAGCAATCCAACTTATCTTGATATAAGAATGCAAGTCCCGTGAGACGATCTTTCAATGTGATATCACGTGAACTCGTTGTTAGGCGGAATCTAATAATGAATGGATTCAAGATGAAGCAAATAAACATAATAAGAACGCAATAGAAATGCTTCAAAAAACACGTTTATAACGTCGATTGCTTAAGCCCTTTAAATATGATTACAATAAGATAAAAGTTCTCTCGTCTCTCTTTCTCTCGTCTCGTCCAACCCGAACCAATTAACATTACACCATATATATATATACACACACACACACATGCGAACCCTAAGCCCAAACACACTAAGCTGACAGAAATCATTTAATTCGGCTTACATATATAATCTAAAACCAATCCCAATAACCTAAGCGTAAACCATTAAGCGTGGCCCAACATTCTCCCCCTTGGTTTACCGCTTGAACGTTACTCGTGCTCAAGTATGATAGCATCAGCTTCCTTGTATGCCCCTGCCCATAAGCCTTTGCGTATAATAGATCCCACCATTCAAGTATATTCCTTAGCGGTTGGCTCGTATAGTGGTTCAACAGTAATTTGAAAGCCACTAAGGATCTTTGTATCACTTTCTCCAAACTTTAACAAATCCCTTGGATCAACAAGACGATAATGTCCTCAAACAAGTGTTATAATGACAGTAGCTGTTTCACCATCATATGTCAAAAACTTCATCCCCTCAAGAGTGCCCTCAGGAAATCTCTTAGTGATCGGAATGGGTGTCTCTTTATTAGTTGGAGGCCACATCACATTCATTAAAGTCTTGTTATTGCGAGGATCACGAACTCCCTTGGCTTTCTTTAAAAATGACTCGGCAGTAGTCATGTAGGGAAATCCACGTTCGACCTGATTACTCAAATAATTCCATAATTTGATGGCCTTTGGATCTTGTTCGGGTTGTGGAAAGGAGCATTTATCAGATTTGTTAACTCAACCTCTGTCTAGAAATCAAAACTCTTCATTTTCTTATAATATTCGGTGTCACCCGACTTAATCTTGACCCACCACATCTATTTATCCACATCATAACCCCACGAAACAACACCCGAAGGATCACCATATTTGTCAGCAAAGCTTTTGTTGAGTTCAACAAACTTCTCCGAATGATCAGAAGACACTACATGTTGATTCGAATTCTTTCTTATTAGCATCTTTCCCTGTATCCTCTCAACTTGTTCTGCTGTCTTTGGAGGAGCGGCCAAGTATTGTTCCAGTGGCACAGAGGCATCAATATTAGAAGCAGGGCGCATGCTGGAACTACTACCTTGATTATCACTAGTTGACTTTTCACCACTGTCATCACCACTTTTGAATTCATCTCCAAAATTCTGAATCAGCTTTTGTTGGAGGTCTAAGTATAGTGCATTAAGACTGCCCATGTGTTTCCTGAAGCTCCTAGATCTTCGAATATTTATCAGTGTTACTAGCTTCAAGCTCTTGGATCCGTACATCCTTCACCACCGTGTCTTGTTCAAGTTCAAAGACTCGACGTTGTAAGGATTGTACATCAACTAGTTCGGCCTCTAGAGCAATCCCCTTGACTTTGCCTTGTAAGAATCTGTCTTGCATAGCTAGGATATGTACGATCTTGTTAATGGCACTTGACCTATGTTGACCAATCGGGTCAGACGATCCCGATGATTCATTGGTGGATTGAATGTGCGCTTCAAACTCAAACTCTTGTGTGATGTCATCAAATATATGTTCTTGAGTTTGTTGATCAGTAGTAGACGGACCTTGATCAACTTGAGCTTCAATTGTAACATGCTTAAAAACTGTAGGTTGGTTGGTTTGGGTAACATCGGTAACCAGCACACCCGGTCTCGGATCTTTCTTTTATCGTTTTCTTGGAACAAGATCGGTGATTGGTTCTTCTTCAATTTCATCTTCATCATGTGTCACAGTAACTGATTGAGGAGGCTTCAATGCAGTCGATTGGAGCATTTCTATAAAGGCTTTAAATTCTTTCATTTGCTCAACAGTATGTACTGATTGATGTTCCTGGTGTTCAATCTCCATGTGTTGTGGTGGAGAACTATCATGCTCATCATCATCAAAAATCATCTCATGGGCAGTTGTGAACCTCTGAGCAGGAGTCACAGCCTCTATTTCAACAACTCTTCCAAACTTAACCAGCTGATAAAGTCCCTTATAAACCACTTTAGCCCCATTTCTGGATTGCTTCATAAACCTAAACGTATTGGGACCCCAAGATTTCAAGTCGAGTGTCTCTACAAATTTAATCAGGTCAAGATAATGAGAGTTTAATATCATCTATAGAAACCTCGGGTACATTACGAACATCTCCTTCTTCTTGCCCTTAAGATTGATTATCATTTCATCGAACACGAACTTGGAATAGTTGTAGTTCCAATCCATGATCAAAGCAACCACAATCGACATTTGGATGTGGCTTATCTGATCAGAACCGCCCTTTCGTTCTGAGACGCACGTAAAGAATGTGTGAATCAAGAACCTCAGTATGGATGGAATAACTTCTTGATGGCAGGAGAGCAGGCTCCCTCATATCCTATTCTTAGTGAGATTTCAGCAACAGCTTAGGTAGAATACTCTGTAGGATAATCGGGTTGGTCACCGAACAGCAACACCTCACGAATTATAGCCTTGGAAATAATAACAGGCTTCTTCTAGATCTTTGACTCCATCACCAAAGATCCTCCAGCACTGTAACGATTCCGGCAAATTCAGGTATACCCTAGCCGGTATATTCTATTTATGTGTTATTTAATAATGAATATATGAATTATAATGCGTTTATACGAGTATGTAAGATTCACTTTACGGATTATACTCGATTATACAGTTAATCGTATTGGAAATACGATTAGCCGATTAACGGTTATTGAAGCCCGAACGATCGGGGATTGCATTATAGACGAAATATATAATAATTAGTGATGTTTACGAAGTATTAAAGCTTCGGGATAAGTGAATTAAAGCACAGAAAAAGGATCTTCGATTTAATGGTACGTCAGTACATTAAACGAAACCTTTAATACCAAACCGAGCAAGAGACGATCGATCAAGCCGAAAAAGATGCGCAATAATTAATAATACGATGTTTTAAGTTAATAAGTGTCATGGTTTAAGTTTTTTTAAAGTTTTTAAATCGGTTTTATATAAATTTCATTTTTAAGCCGAAAACGACCGTTTTAGCCTCGTTTTAAGCCGAATTAGACATTTAACCGAAAAACGAACTGAACTAGATTATCCAAAACATTATCCGGATTTCGAGAATCCAAATGAGTGGCTAGAATTGGAGAAGTGGGTCCCACCCCACCTCCCTTATGTGTTCCGATCGATGGGGGTATTAACCCCTTATCCTTATTATTTTTTTTCTCATCACAAACATTCAACATTCCATCTTTCTCTCAAGATCATGAACTAAAAACCGAGATTTTTAGCAAGAAAACCAAGGTAATGATCGGGTTATATACGTTTTCATCTTCGTTTCTTGAGTTTGTTTGCAAGAAAATGAGGTTTCAAAGATGAAAACTGATTCTTGCATGATCAAGTGATGTATACGGGTTATACAAGGGATCTTGGTCCAAGAAAGGAGTTAAACGGACCAAAAACGAATTTTTTCGGTTTAAATCTTTGTTTTTATATCATAACCGAAACCATGAAAGAAATGGCTTGATTGTGGGTGTAACTTGCTTGGTGTGGTGTTATTGTGCTTGTAGGTGTTGTATCTAGTTGTTAGCAAAGGCTAGAAAGCGAGATCCTTGCGATTTGAAGCTAGAAACACAAGGTTGTTCGGTTTTTGTATGATGTTTGTGATTTGGACAGATTGTGATGTGTTTAGATTTAGGTCATGAAATTTTACAGAGGTGTTAGATATATGAAAACATGAGTTCTGCGAAATTTTGGTAATTTTTGGACAAAGGATGAATATTTGGTGAATTTAATACTCGGTTTTGGCCAAAAATGATGAAAAATAGTTAAATATCATGAATAATTCTGGAAAATTCCAGATAAGCTTCTTATAACATGTAAAAGTCACACACAAAATTTTAGGTCCGTTGGAGAAGTCTAAGTAAGCTTTTCGGTTAAACGAGTTCTAGGGTTTTCTAGCTCGGTTTTAGTGAAAATGGCATGTAAAAAGAGATTTTGGTTCTGGAAAAATTACAGGGGATTATGGGGATGGCAGGGGTCATCCAGGAAAAATTTGGGATTTTTCTAAGATCGTTTGGTATTTACGACATATTTAGTGTTTAAATGGTGTTTAAAAATAGATAAATAAATTTTAAATATAAAAATTAATTCTGGAAATATTTTTATAAAATTCCCCACTATTAAAAAGTGAGTTGTGCAAAATTTCAAGATCCGAGACTAAATGGATAATTATTTGTGCTAAAAAGAAAATAAAAACAAACTTTTAAAGCTTAAAACGCGTAAACCGGTAAAGTTCGCCTAAGCTAGCTGACTGGTGTATAAAAACCCTAAAAATGCACTATTTTCATATAATTGAGTTAAACAAATAAAAATAAATCATCCGAAAATAATTCGGATGATTTGGGTAATTTTAACCGATTTAACAGTTTCTGGTACGCCAAAGACGGAAACTGGTCCCGTGGCCAATCGAGGCGTCTAAACCGAGCTCTAAATTCACAACCTTAATTAAATTATCAGTCAACAACTATTTTCGGGTCGTGTGTGGCCAAACTCATTTTTGAAACGTAAAAACGGATAACCGTGCTAGGCACGCAAAACGGGAAAAAACGACTAATGGTAATTTTGACTAGTGAACTCTAAACGATATCACAATCTGAGTCCGGAGAAGTGTTTCTGGGTTAACATTGCCCCCTGAACGGTTACAGTACTGGGTTAACAGTGTCCCCAGATGTACCGGTTAACACGGTTAAAGTTATATTAATAGTGATTGTATAGTAACGAATTTAGGGATCGTATTACAGATCCGGATGAATAGCTCACATACTGTGTTACTGCTTGCGATAAGGTGAGTTTCAGGAGCCCCTTTTTCTGAATTGTTTTTAAATGTTTTCCCGGGGCGGAAAACATGTTTCTAATGAAATGTTTAAGTACATACTGAACGCATGGATTTGCGTGTATTTATATATGTTTTATTGTACGAGAATCGTACGGAAATGTACTAAGATGGTAATTGTCTGAGTTGCTAACATTCTAAGGCCCCGGAACACGAGTGATTAACTGAAAGCCGGTAGAGTATGGATAGTACTATTGGTCTGACAAACCCAACTGGTCCGGCATGGATTTGCTGATGTTTCCCAGCCAGTTGCACATGTCTATTTTGTTGTTATATATATTTTTGCTATGTAATGTTAGGCATAGCGGTTTGGGGCAGGTCCGTGGGCGGAGTATGCCACGGGGGTTGTTTGTGGATAGTCAGAGGTTTCACTTGTGGGCTCAACATAATTACATCGCTAATATATGATTATTATAATGATTTGTCACTGTTTATTTAAATTAGTGAAACTCACCAACTATTCGTAGTTGACCCGTTTTCTTTACATGCTTTCTAGGTACTCCCAAACTGGAATAATTGCTACATGCTTGATGATGCGTGCTCTTTTGTGGAAGCTTAATGATCTTTTTGTATTAGATATGTTAATGTAATGTTGGTAAAACTTATGTGCTAACGCCTAGACGGTAACTAAACTCGGAACAATGTAATATGATGTGAATTAATGTAGTGGTGTTTTCTTTATAAGCAATGCTGTTGATATCAGACGTGTCTGTTGCATCCCGTTTACGTTTCCGCTGCGGTTACGGGGTGTTACAAGCACGTCTTTGATTAATGGAAGCATGATTCCAAAAATCAGTCACCATCTTATTACAAATGACAGGAGTTTCTCGTAGAGCATGAGAAATCCTGCACGTATTTAGCCCCACAATCATTGACTTGAACTCGTTGTGAGATAGAGGAGGATCAAAGAGGCATCCGGTAATATTATGAGTATCAGCCATGACTGCAGAGAACGAGTCAAGTTAGTTACATATTCATTAAAATTGATGATCAGTTATTATATGGAATATATATTTGATATAATAGACATCTTGATCATAGAACAGGGACCAGAAACATAAATATAGACAATATGAGTCCTCATTGGTATAATAGTCCAAAGTATATTAATCATAATCTGATTAAAATCCTTTTCGGTTCAACAAATGGGTTTTATTTCCAAGTACGAGAGATTTCGGTCTAAAGAGAGAGTTTTCGGTTAAAGACTGTTCACAAATGATCCTTGACAGCCAAGAACGCGAGTTCTTAGGTAATCAGATAGGTTCTCGATTAAAGTTTGACTGAGAACCCTTGAGATCTTTGTTGATCACATGAGTTCTCTGGTTGACCAATGGTATTCGGTCAACCAACACCGAGAACCCTGGATCCCGAAAAGTATCATGATCTCGGTCGATAAAGCTTTTGAGTTCCTTCTTGAGTTCCGAGTCGTCTTCCCAAAAAACCAAAACCTCATTAACATAAAAACCTGTAACTTAACACAAGGTCATAATAACATCAAATATATCATAATCATTCATCACATACATGATTCACAATCCATCATCATGGTACAATCAATCACATAATCCAAACACCCATTCAGTCAATGTATGATTCATCAGTGACCCGAAAACACGTTCATTAAAGTTTCATGTACCTTTAATATTAGTTAACACTTTAGTTGATCAAGTATGAAAGTAGTATAAGCCAGTAAAAATTTAAGATCGATGAAAGAAAGTTGTTATGCATATTTGAAAGTGATGAACAATAATGCACACATAAAATGCCTTTTAAACTTCAAAACCGTTTCTCTGGGCCGAAAACCCTAATGGGCCGAGAACACACATATAATAAGGACATATGGGCCAAAGCATATGGGCCAAAAACACCCTTATCATAAACCTTTTGGGCCAATATGATTGGGCTGAGAACCCAATTTGCATATATCAGTCTTAATAAGCTCAAATTATAAGCATGATCCATGTTTACAAATGATCTCTTATAGCATTCGTTTCGACAAGAGTAAACAAGAGGTAAAAATAAAAACGAATAAGAAAAACAACAAAAATAAAATGAAGATAAAATAAGACAAAAAATAATTTTAACACCCAGCCGTCTTGTAATTATAAAGTATTTTGAGATCAAATTTCAGTTTCGATAAGTGACCAAAATTTTAAGAAAAGATCCGAACATGGAATAATATGGATTAAGATGCTTTCACAATGATTCATTTTCAACAATATTATGACATAGAGAAACATTTTGATAGCATCTATTGAGATAGCATGATTTTCATTGCGTCAGTGATACGAAAGAGGTTCAATTAGGCATAAAGCTTAGATGGACATCACTTATGGACCCATGATGCCTCATATCTCTTCTCAAAGCGTATTTGGCTTTCCCCATATCACCCCATTTTGACTCCAACCCCCTAGTGCATGATCAAAAGATTTTTCTCTATAAAAACAAAAATTTTAAGCTTTAAGGTTGAACGTTGGACTTATAAGCCAAAAGAACTTACGTGCTTTACATTCAGAGTGTTTATGACTTATTTGAATGACCCACCCTTGTAGTTATAGTTTGACCCTTTAAGCTTTTGAAAAATGAATTTTTATGACACAATATTACATAATATTAATATTTTTTTAAATAAAACAATTACTTAGAAACATAATAATTTTGGTGATCAAGACACTAACAGGCTCGTGTATGACTGGGTAATTACTTTTCTGCCTATCATTCGGAGAGATGTATCTAGAGACATGCACACATCTTCAAAATGACTCTCCACAGTAAGGTTAGCATATTTAGTTTATATAACTTCAACTTTTACGCATCATGGAAAGCTATCATACAAATCAGTGACTGTTCAAAAGCCTTTTTAACCTAGTACCTTCACACGTTAGGCACACAAAAAAAATTGAACAATCATTTTCCAAAGGTTGGATCAAATTTTTATTTGAAAACATTTTGATCTTCTAAAGAGCTTTTAACTAAATAATCATATCACTTCCCATATAGTTATATAGAAGACATTTTAAATACAGTCGCCCAGTCACTTTCAATCTTCAGGTAAACGGCTATCCGTATGTATACTAGTAGATAATGGGACCAAACATATGAATGTATATGTCCCTCGGACTTAAGTAACCGACATATATTTAAGCGAAAGAATTAAACAAACCACACAACAGTCGCCCAAGTCACTTTCAGTCTTCAGGTGAATGGCTATCCCGTGTATCTACTAGTAGATAGCAGGACCAAACATATACAAGTATATGTCCCTCATACTTAAGTAACCGACAAATTTTAGGCGAAAGAGTGAAATATTTTTTTATATAAGAACACACGCACACTCTTTGTATTTTTTTGATTTTCTCCCCCTAAATTTGTGCAAAAATTTTACAAGAAAGAAAAAAACTTTTATGTACATTTAACATCAAAGAGACTCAATCGTCAAAACGAAGCATTTTAAGAAACCCTACAAGCACATTAAATCTGGTTTTTCCGACCAGTTTTATAAATAAGTCCGCCACATTATTATCAGTGTGAGCTTGTTCAAGATGAATCAATTTCCGGTCATAGTAGTCACGAATAAAATTAATTTTGATGTCAATGTGCTTGGTTTTTGAATGCTGAACATGATTTTTAACAATAGCAATAACAACATAATTATCAAAAAGATTGGAGTGTCAAGAAATTCCAAACCGTAATCCAGCAATTGATGTTTCATCCAGATAACCTGTGAACAGTAGGCACACGCAGCAACATACTCAGCCTCAGCAGTGGACGTGGATACCGTTTGTTGTTTCTTGCATTGCCATGAGATGAGTCAATCACCAAAGAATTGACATCCGGCAGACGTAGGTTTCCTGTCAATATCCTCACGTCCATAATTGCTTTCAGCAAAAACATATAAATCAAATTCTGTGTTTTCAGATATTATAAAATACGTTTAACATAAATTAAATGAGAAAGTTTAGGATTAGCCTGGAAGCGTGCGCATTGATAGACAACAAACATGATATAAGGGAGACTGGTGGTGAGATACATTAGGGATCCGATCATTGATCGATAGTATGTTTGATCTACGAAGTTCCCTTCAGGATCAGATGAAAGAAGAGGTCTTTCCACCATAGGAGTTGCCGCACTTTTAGAATCTTGGAACTCGAATTTTGCCAACATGTTTACAACATATTTTCCTTGATGTAGCAAACTTCATGTTGGACTCTGACTAACCTGTAATCCCAAAATGTCGTCATCTCCCCCGATGAACTCATCTCAAATCTCTTCTTCATCACTTCTTCAAATTCAGAACATAGAGCAGTGTTGGTGGAGCCGAAAATGATGTCGTCCACATAAATCAAAACCAAAATCAGATCCTTCCCAACAGTGTTAAGGAACAAAGTCTGATCAATGGTTCCTAGCTTGTAACCATGGCCCAGTAGCTGAGTCGCCAAAGTTCCACATCATGCCCGAGGCACTTGATGAAGACCACAGATAGCTTTGTCTAACCTGTAGACATAAGTAGGATGCTTTGCGCCAACAAAACCCAGTGGCTGGTCCACATAAATTTTCTCCTTTACTTCTCCATACAGAAACATTGTCTTGACATCCATTTGGTAAATCGTGAACCCCATATTGGAAGCATATGTCAAGAAAATACGAATTGCCTCAAGATGAGCCACTGGAGCATACACTTTAGTGTAATCCAAACCTTCAACCTGATGAAACCCACGAACCATAAGTCGTGCTTTGTTTCAAACAATAACCCAAGTATCATCTTGCTTGTTACGAAAACCCAAATTGTATCAAAAGCCTTCTTCCCGACAGGCAACTAAACCAATCTCCAAACCTTGAGTTTCTCAAACTGATTCAATTCTTCATGCATGGCGTCCACCAAGCTTGTTTCTTGTAAGGCCATTTCAACGAACTTAGGTTCAGTTTGAGAGATGAAACAGGAAAATACACAACTGTTGATGTGACATATCAGACTTCTGGTTGAGACCCCTGTTTCAGGGGGACCTATGACATTTTTGATTGGATGAACCCGTTGAATTCTTGTCGAAATAGAATGATCGGAAACAGGACAGATAGTAGGTAAATTTGTTGGATCTTCAAGGATCTCTGAGAGAGGATTCTTCCACCCAAATGTCGTAGTACTATGCAAGTACGAGGTACTAGCAATGTACTCATTTGGTATGACATCTAGGAATAGAGCGCTACCAAACTCATTTGGTACTCATTTGACGTATGGCACTCTCCCCCTCAACTGATGAAGCATCGGCCGAAGAAGTATCAGCGGTGTTTAGTTCACGTACTTCATGAGACTCTTGTGAAGACACAGTCTCGGTAATACTTTCCTGTTGACTTTTAGACAACAGCTGAGCAGTATCCAATGATTTCGATGGAACTATACTCAGCACTGGAGACTTATGAAAATCAGTAGAGATGTCGTCTTCTTCAGCAACAACATTTGAAGTACCTGCACCTGAGTTTTCTGTATCAAGAACTGGAAACACATTAAATGGCTTAAACAGTTCATTATAATCGAATAAACAGTCAGGACCGACACGAGCATCAGTCTCATTCTCCTCTAGCCAGCGCACATCATAAGATTCCACTATATGCTTTGTTGTCTTGTTGTAAACTCTGTAAGCAGTGCGACCAACATATCCAACAAAATAGCAATCATCAGCTTTAGCTCCAAACTTAGGACTCATTTTGAGATTTAGTAGAGTACACGGACATCCAAAATCTTGAAATTGTGAAACAGTAGGCTTGTGACCATAAAAAATTTCATTGGGAGTCTTCATCTACGATTTGTTTATCAACGCCCGATTTTGAACATAACATGCTGTGTTGACTGCTTCAGCCCAGAAGAACAGAGGTAGCTTTGAATCACACAGCATAGTCCTTGCGGCCTCGATAAGAGTTATGTTCCGTCTCTCAGCAAACCCATTTTGTTGCGGTATGCGAGCTGAGTTGTACTGTCTAAGTACTCCCTTTTTGGCACAAAAAAAATCAACGTTGAGTTCTTGAATTATGTTCCGTTGCCACAACGAATTCCCTTTTGCTTCAGATTGAGTTGGTTCTCCATGAGCACCACAAGGCGTTTTTATCAATTCTACTGTTTCACTCTTATTTGACAAGAAAACACCCAAGTAAAACGTGAGTAGACATCAGTATTAACCAGACAATAAGAACTATGAGAAAGGCTCAATACATGAACCAGGCCAAACAAGTCATAAGCATCAATTGAGAAACCGATGAAATGGTATTAACTAGTTTTTTCTTGTGAGATTTACGATGATGTTTGCCTAAAGCACAAGCTACACATTTCTCAATTGTTACAAAATCCTTGATTGGCAAACCACGCACCAAGTCATTTTTAGCAAGACGGTTTAAGTTTTTAATGTTTGCATGACCAAGACAACGATGCCAATGCATGGCATTATGTTCTGACACTTTTGAAAATAGACAGGTGATTTCATTAGGAACATTATTATTCATGTCGATTACGTAAGCATTATCTTTCTTTTATGTGTTGGAATACCGTATGCCCGAGACACATAATTAGGTTAATGTGGCTAGCCGTGTTTGATCCAAGTCGGGTCATACCCAATAACGAGTTAGACACATACCAATTATGTATTTGTTAAGATAAGATCTATAAGACAAATACAGAACACAATACATTCAGAAAATCGGGTTTCTGAATACTTACTTGAAAGTGTTAAATAAATTAATTGGTTAATTTATTTATTCAAATAATTATTATTAGAATGATTATTTAACTATATGATCTTTTGTAAAATGGTTTATAAAAGATGGGGTGTTTATATATTTTATAAAGTATAAAATAAATAAAAAAAAAAAAAAAAAAAAAAAAATTTATATATATATATTGGGGCCGGTTTTGGGTGGGCCCCACACCCCACTAACTTGGTCAAAATCATTAACATGCAAAAGATGGAGGTTGAGTGTATAAGTGTTTATATCTACCTAACCATGCATTCTTGGGTGTGATGATGATGAAGACCCTTTTTAATAACTTTCAAGTAAACAAAAACATACAACTCTTCCTTTCTTTCTTTCTTGTTTACGGCCAAAAGGAAAAAGGAAGGGCTCGGGTCTCGTTTTTCCGTGTTCAAGCTTCCTAGCATAGCTCGGTGTGTGTTGGAGGCTCGGGGTATATTCCGTTTGAGGGTTTTCCTTTGAAAGTCTAGTAGCATCATCATCATCTTCTTCAACCATCTACTAAACTCTTAAAGGGTTAAGATTGTAAGTATTTATATAGCTTTGATTGTTTAGTTGTTCCCGTATCATGTGATCCTAGCTTCGGGTTTCTAGTAAATAGATTATTGGTAATCTTGCAATGAATAAACTAGGTTGTTCATATGGTTAGTTTGTCTATCACGTTTCCGCATTAATTATAACTAGTTAAACGGTTAACTAAGTTTGTAAATTCCATAGAAACCCAACAAATGGCATCAAGAGCCGGGATACGGGAAACTAAGCTTCGGGTTCTCGGTTTTTTTATTTTCCCCTTGAAAGATTTTATACAAAAATTAACATGCATGATATTTTTGTATTTAATCTTGTTATTGTTTTTGGCTTTGTTCAAAAAAAAAAAAAAAAAAAAAAAACCGGGCAAATGGGCCGAAGCCCAATTCGGGTGAATTTGGGCCGAAGCCCATTTTGATTATTTGGGCCGAGCCCATAAAATTTTATTGGGCCGAGCCCATAAAGTTTTAAATGGACCGAGCCCATGGTTATTATTGGGCCGAGCCCATATAGTTTTATTTGGGCCGAGCCCATGCAGTTTTTAATTGGGCCGAGGCCCATAATCTTGTTATTGGGTCAAGCCCAAATGGGTTGGGCTAGGCCCGATAAAGCAAAGGGGTTTTTGGAACGGGTTCCTATGACATATCGGGTTATGTTTGTTAGTACTAGACCGAGCCGTAGACCAAATGGATGTTTTGTTTGTGGTTGATGTTGTGATTGTAATTTATTATTCAAAGTATCGGTTTGTAATAATTTATTAGGGGCTATTTTGTAATTATTTATTCATATGGGTATGTAATAAATAGGTAATTTGTAATATCTTTATTTTATAGAAAAAATGTATTAGGACATTTAATTTTGTAAAATTTAAGAAGATTGCAAAGTTGGAAGTTTGGGCCTAATTGGGCCGGGTATGGTCATAATGGGTTTCACAAGCCCATTAAGGGATTCAAGCCCAAAAGGACCTAAGCCCACCAATTGAGCCCAAGTGGAAGCTTATGGAAGCTAAGGCCCAAGTTCAAGCCCAATGGATCACAACAAGGTTGAAGAAGATGCTCGAAGCATTTGGATGCGGGATCGAGTGGGAGCTACAACATCCATGTGTCATGTGTCCCTTAGGATTGGACCTAAGACACACACTTGTTTCGGCTAACAAGTGTGGTCTAACTTAGTGGCTCGTGTCTAGTATATATTGTTTTGTATGCTTGTTGATTGATTGTTTGATTGTGTGGTTGTTAGATATTAGGATATCAACTCCGTCACATAGAATTAATTAACAAAGCATAAAACGGGTTCTAATAATTATCGATAATTACGTGACACGTAGTTTAATAAAATGGAATTATTAACTAGCCGTCTCACGCCCATAATAAAAATGGTTTTATTATAAATTAGTTTTGAAAATGGTTTCAAAATCATGTTTCTAAATGCATGTTAGAACATGATTTAAAGTTTTATATCTAGAATTATTAAAACTAAAAATCCCTTTAAAATTAAGGATAATAAGTTAAACACCATCCTTTTGTATAACACTTAACATATTAGTAAGCTCTTAGTGGGAAAAAGGTCACCTAACCGCATAGAGTAAATTAACATGTTAAGGTAATATTGGCATATAAATGGGAAAAAGGTCACCTAACCATTTGTATGTTAATATTACAAGTTGATACAAGTAGGACAACTTAAATTAGAACCATGTGAAGAGGGTCACCCAAGCATGGGGTCTAATGGGTGTTGATGGGATAAACATGCCAACACGAAATATGATTTCGAACCGGTCCCATAAATTCTAGAAGTTGCAAAAGGGTTTGCAATTGTTATGAATAACTACCTTGATAAACCGACAAAGGGAAAAAGGTCACCTAACCGGAGTCGGGTTTATCGTTGGATTCTAGATTTTAATTATTAATTATATTTGGTATATATAAAAGGGTATTAATAATTAAAAGGTTAAAACACTAAAATGAACTTATTTAAAATTCTGCAGATGGCCACACACGTCGACGACAACATTATCCCTAACGTCCAAAACGTATCTCTCCGATCTATTCTCGCTAAAGACCGTCTTAACCACAATAACTTTTCGGATTGGTTCCGAAATTTAAGGATTGTTCTAAAACAAGAAAAATTATATCATGTTTTGGAAACACCTATCCCCGAAGAACCGGAAGAGGGAACTGAGGTCGAATACATGAATTGGGTCAAACTCACGGAAGATTCCATTCAAGTATCATGCCTCATGTTGGCGACTATGGTTCCCGAAATCCAAAAGGATTTCGAAAACCATAATGCGTACGACATGATTACTCAACTTAAGGAAATGTTCCTTAAGCAATCGAGAGTGGAAAGGTTCGAAACGGTTCGAGCCTTACATGCATGTAGAATGGATGATAGTCAACCAGTTTCATCTTATGTACTTAAGATGAAAAGTTATATTGATCGGCTCACTAAGCTCAATTGTCCCATCTCAAATGAGTTAGCAACGGATTTGATCCTTAACTCTTTGTCGAAAAGGTTCGACACTTTCGTGTTAAATTATAACATGAACGGGTGGGACAAAACCATTGGAGAACTTCACTCAATGCTTAAAACAGCCGAGGCGAGCATGGGCAAAAGGGTTTTACCCGTGTTTGCAATCAATGAAGGTAGATCCAAGAATCGATCTCAACCCAATCTTAAGGCTAAGGTAGCTAAAAGGAAGGGTCCCCCTATGCATCTTAAGGGTAAGGGCAAATCACCGGTTATGGCAAAGAAACAAAAGGTTGTGGAACCAAGGGGTCATAAGGATGATCCTTGTTTTGGTTGTGGGGAGACCGGACACTGGAAACGCAATTGCCCGGTCTACCTAAAAGAGCTAAAAGACAAGAGGAATGCGGCGCATACCTCGGGTAATGTCTTTATGATTAATGTTGAGCTAAATCTTATTTCTTCTAACACATGGGTATTGGATACCGGATGTGGAACTCATATTTGCAATTGGTTGCAGGGGTTCAAAAAGAATGAAGACTTAAAGAAGGGCGAAGTGAATCTTTTCATGGGCAACGGTGCTAGAGTACACGTGGTCGCTAGAGGAGACTTCACTTTATCACTTCCAAGTGGTTTGGAAGTTGTTTTAAAAAATGTTTTGTATGCTCCTAGTTTGACTAGGAACATTATTTCTGTGCACCTTCTTAGACAATGTAACTTTGACTTTAAATTTGTAGGATCGGAAATGCATGTGTCATCTAATGGTATCTTTTATTTTAAAGCTGTACCAAACAACGGTATTTATGAATTGGTTCATGATAATACCTCAAATAGCTCATTATATCAAACTTCTACTAAAAGACTCAAAAAGGGTTTGAGTGATTCCTACATTTGGCATTGTCGCCTTGGACACATAAACAAGAATCGTATAAACACTCTCCAAAAGAATGGTCTTTTGAAAACAAACGAGTTAGGTTCGTTTGATGAGTGTGAATCTTGTATTCAAGGCAAGATGACCAAAGAGCCTTTCAAAGGTACAAATGAAAGGGCTAAGGATTTGTTAGGTATCATACATACGGATGTATGCGGACCTTTCAAGCCAACTAGTAGGAATAGTGAAAGGTACTTCATTACCTTTACCGACGATTTTAGTCGATATGGGTATGTTTATCTAATGAAACACAAACATGAAGCCTTTGAAATGTTCAAAGAATTTCAAAATGAAGTGCAAAATCAGCTCAACCGAACAATCAAGGTACTCCGCTCCGATAGAGGAGGCGAATACCTAAGTGATACTTTTCAAAGTCATCTTAGAGATTGTGGAATTATTTCACAGCTCACTCCTCCTGGAACTCCTCAACATAACGGAGTATCCGAAAGGAGGAATCGAACACTGTTGGACATGGTTCGATCAATGATGGCACGAAGCTCACTACCGCCATCATTTTGGGGATATGCGTTACTTACAGCGGCTCGTATTTTGAATATGGCCCCGACCAAAAAGGTGGATCGAATACCCTATGAAGTGTGGCATGGAAAAGTTCCATCCTTTTCATATTTAAGGGTATGGGGATGCATAGTTTATGTTAAACGTGACACCCCAAATAAGCTTGAGGCTCGATCCATCAGGTGTATCTTCATAGGATACCCAAAGGATGATATAGGATATATATTCTATGATCCTAGTGAACAAAGAGTGTTTGTTTCACGCAAAGGATACTTCTTAGAAACTAGGTTCCTTATGGAAGGACCTAGTGAAAAGAGAGTGGAACTTGAAGAGGTTCAAGAATCACTGGATGATACACAGTTGGTCGATACTAGCTTTCAACACGAGGATGTTGAAGATGATCAAATGGTTGATCATACGCACGTTGCTCGCAGATCTAGTAGGGTTAGTCAACCTCCCAAGAGATATGGATTTCTTGTAGATGATTGCTACTTGATTGATTCGGATGAACCGATCTCCTACAAAGATGCTATGTCACAACCTGATTGTGACAAATGGCTTGAAGCCATGAGCGCCGAGATGCAATCCATGCACGATAACCAAGTTTGGGAATTGGTTGATCGTCCACTTAACTCCAAACTGGTTGGATGTAAGTGGGTCTTCAAAAAGAAGACCGATATGCATGGAAATTTAGATACTTACAAAGCTCGACTTGTCGCAAAAGGTTTCACGCAAACTCAAGGGATTGATTATGATGAAACCTTCTCGCCAGTCGCGATGCTTAAGTCGATCAGGATATTGTTTGCCATTGCAGCTCATTTTGATTATGAGATATGGCAAATGGATGTCAAGACCGCTTTTCTAAATGGATATCTTGAGGAAGATGTCCATATGGTTCAGCCTGAAGGTTTTGTCGATCCATCTAATCCTGATAAAGTTTGTAAGTTAAGGAAATCAATCTACGGATTGAAACAAGCATCACGGATGTGGAATCATCGTTTTAATGAAGAAATCAAAGCGTTTGGTTTCGTCCAAAACGGTGATGAGGCATGTGTGTATAAATGGGCTAGTGGGAGTATAATCATTTTCCTTATTTTGTATGTCGATGATATACTTTTATTTGGAAATGATATACCAAGTATGGAAAACGTTAAAACGTGGTTAAGTAGTCGTTTCTCAATTAAGGATCTTGGAGAAGCGACATATATCTTGGGAATAAAAGTCTATAGGGATAGACAAAGGAAATTGATCGGACTCAATCAAAGTGCGTACATTGATAAAATCCTAAAGAGGTTTAGGATGGAAAACTCTAAGAAAGGTTTGGTGCCTATTCCTAGAGGAACCGTATTAAGCTCATCCCAAAGTCCTAGCTCTAAGGAAGAGCAGGATAGGATGAAGCATGTTCCTTATGCTTCGGCAATAGGATCTATTATGTATGCAATGATGTGCACTAGACCGGATGTCTCGTATGCTTTAAGCATAACAAGTAGATACCAGCACAACCCAGGTGACAGTCATTGGATGGCTGTCAAGAATATATTAAAATACCTTAGAAGGACTAAGGATATGTTTTTAATATATGGGTCTGGTGAGGAGGAACTCGTCGTAAAGGGTTACGTGGATGCGAGTTTCCAAACTGACCGAGATGATTCTCGGTCACAGTCGGGATATGTTTTCATCTTAAATGGAGGCGCTGTCTCTTGGAAGAGTTCGAAGCAGGATGTTGTCGCGTTATCCACTACAGAATCTGAGTACATCGCCGCTTCAATGGCAGCCCAAGAGGCTGCATGGATGAAAAAGTTCATCATGGATCTAGGGATTATCTCTTCCATTCAGGAGCCCCTAGAGATATTCTGTGACAATGAGGGTGCTATTGCACAGATCAAGGAGCCTCGTGCTCATCAGAAAACGAGGCACATTGAGCGCAGATTCAACTACATAAGGGATGAAGTTGAAAAGAGAAAAATATGTATTCATAAAGTTCATACCGATCAAAATATTGCGGACCCACTCACGAAGCTCCTCGATAGGCCAAAGCATGAGGGTCATGTTTGTGCATTAGGACTTCGGTATTCTAGTGAGTGGATTTAATCCGTGTTTAGTGTTTGTTTAAGAACGAATGTAATGGGTATCTCATGAAATTAATTAAGTTTTAATTATTAAATGAGTTATGTTCTATTTTTGCATGTTTAATCCATGAATGACTTATGTTGTTCTAAACGTCCGTAGTCGATCATGCTTGTGGGAACAAGTATGAAGGTAAGACTATTATGAACCTGGATTGGTTGATATTCATGTGATGAATATAAGGCATAGGTTTGCCACCAAGGTTCATAGATATTTGTGGGATACAAATATTGGACATGATCCGCTCTCGAGGATCACTGCATGGAGTTAGTGCAACTGATCATAAGTAATCCTTGAGTAAAGGCGAGTATCATTGTGTCCTTTGACCTGAGATGCATATTGGATCTGACCTTTCATCAAGTCTGATAACTTGACTCTCTTCTTTGTTTTTCGGTAACACGATGACATAAAAGAAAGAGCTCAGATATCATACGAGATGTCAACAAGGATGTATGCAGTCAAGATGGGATTTGTTCCTCTTATGTGTTGAGAGTTTAGATGTCTAAGGCCTGTTAAGTTAAATCAATGAGAGAATGATCAATCTATGTCTCTTCGATTTGACAGGACATCTAGTAACAAAGGGATGTAATGATAAGACTTACCTATATCATATCAAGTATGGACTTGAAGGGGATGATGTTATTGAATGGCACTTAGTCAAACACACTAGGGGTGGTGACCTGTTGTTAGGCGGTATTCACCATTAGCATTAACTTCTTATGAGTCACGTGCAAGTGGGAGATTGTTGGAATACCGTATGCCCGAGACACATAATTAGGTTAATGTGGCTAGCCGTGTTTGATCCAAGTCGGGTCATACCCAATAACGAGTTAGACACATACCAATTATGTATTTGTTAAGATAAGATCTATAAGACAAATACAGAACACAATACATTCAGAAAATCGGGTTTCTGAATACTTACTTGAAAGTGTTAAATAAATTAATTGGTTAATTTATTTATTCAAATAATTATTATTAGAATGATTATTTAACTATATGATCTTTTGTAAAATGGTTTATAAAAGATGGGGTGTTTATATATTTTATAAAGTATAAAATAAATAAAAAAAAAAAAAAAAAAAAAAAATTTATATATATATATTGGGGCCGGTTTTGGGTGGGCCCCACACCCCACTAACTTGGTCAAAATCATTAACATGCAAAAGATGGAGGTTGAGTGTATAAGTGTTTATATCTACCTAACCATGCATTCTTGGGTGTGATGATGATGAAGACCCTTTTTAATAACTTTCAAGTAAACAAAAACATACAACTCTTCCTTTCTTTCTTTCTTGTTTACGGCCAAAAGGAAAAAGGAAGGGCTCGGGTCTCGTTTTTCCGTGTTCAAGCTTCCTAGCATAGCTCGGTGTGTGTTGGAGGCTCGGGGTATATTCCGTTTGAGGGTTTTCCTTTGAAAGTCTAGTAGCATCATCATCATCTTCTTCAACCATCTACTAAACTCTTAAAGGGTTAAGATTGTAAGTATTTATATAGCTTTGATTGTTTAGTTGTTCCCGTATCATGTGATCCTAGCTTCGGGTTTCTAGTAAATAGATTATTGGTAATCTTGCAATGAATAAACTAGGTTGTTCATATGGTTAGTTTGTCTATCACGTTTCCGCATTAATTATAACTAGTTAAACGGTTAACTAAGTTTGTAAATTCCATAGAAACCCAACATTATGATCATCCAAGAAACGAATCTTCTGGTATAATGATACCAGGTTTTAAAATTAAACACTCTTTGTTAGTAAAATGAGTTGAAAAGCCTTTATCACAAATCTGCGAGACACTGAGCAGACTGTGTTTCAATTGTAGAACAAAGTTAGCATTCTCAAATTTAAGAACACCATTATTTACTATACCCTTCTGTGTAATCTTCCCCTTTTCTCCTCCCGCAAAGGACACATACCCACCATTCAAAATTTAAATGTCGTGCAGTTGGGAGATGTCTCCTGTCAGGTGCCCGGAACCGCCACTATCAACATACCAAGGTATTATGATATTTCTCCATAGCTTTTCCTGCACGATGTACGAGATTAATTAGTTTTTGGTACCTAATCCATTGTAGTGCTGGGTAGGCCTGATTTATCTAAGCATGTCACAGGTTGCCATAACATGTCTTCCTAATTATCTAAGATAGGGAAGGAAGTTTTTGATGGCTTGGCCACCGGATATTTAGGCAACCATTCATATCTGGATTTTAAAACTTTGTTATTGATATAAACAGTTGACTTTGTCTCCGGTTTGCGAGCGGAAAACATATTTGACTATGACTTCCAAATTGGTTTCGGTCCAGAGGCCGACTTGGTTCTCGGGACCGAAACCGAGTTTCTATCACGCTTCCGAAACATATTAGGCTTGGTTTGATGGGAGCTTAACCTGTCAGCCTTGTTTCTTTTCTAATCACTGTCAGAGGGATTTACCTCATAATACCTTAATTTATTAGAAGTATACTTGTAGAAGATATTTCAAAGTATATTCCTCTGATGATATCCATAATATGGAACATAAGAACGGTGTGGAAAATTTCTAGTAATACGACCAGGAATGCCACAGTTAAAACATGTTTTACGTGTAACATAAAATTCATTTTGATCTACTGCTGGTCTTGATTAGATGTGTAAGCTAGTTTATCTCGCTTTGGACCTGACACTTGATTTCTCAATTGATTTATCACTTGGTTTATCACAATTGCGAACACGTGAGCTTCCTTCTTTAACAAACTTAGGTGATAATTGTGACAATCGTCAATTTCAGGTTAACTCCGTTAACTCAACTCCGTCAATTCAAACTTAAGATCACTAAATATATAACGCACACTTCATTACATTTAAACTAGGGTTTAAATGACGCTTAACACTTACTACATGTGTAGTTTTTCGGGATTTGCACCGAAACGCAAACGAGTTGACGCAAACGATTGATGAATAAACGAAAAGCGTCAAAACAGTAATTATGTGATAATTATGTGTTAGACTTATGTGTTACGTGATAACAAGGTTATGAACATTAACTCAAGATGTAAACTAGTTAGTTAAGTTAGAAAAACAACAATTGAAAGTAGAGGGACTTGAGTGTAACTTGTGTGTTTATAAATTGATCATTAACAAGTAAACCCTAACTATTATTATTATAACCCCAACCCCGATCGGAACTCTCCCACCCCAAACCCTTGGCTGCCGTCGACTTTCACACACACATACATCAAGAAATCAAGCTTGTGATTGAAGAACTAGGTGCTAGGAAGGTATAATTGATCATCCTATACATCTTTACTACTTTATTTTGATGTTTGTTGGGTTAATAACAAACCCTAACAGCCGATTTCATGTATACATGTAATCAATATGATTGTTGTTGATTGAGTAATGATTTGATAAGTAGAATTGATATTGTAACATGTTGATTGTTGTGTCTTTGATTTGAGTTCAAACAAAAACCCTAATCTTGTATGCAATGTGTAATTGATGTGCATGGATGGTGTCTATGGAGTCTAGAGGGTTATATGAATGCATGATAGTTCATAGATTGTTAATATGTTGAGTTTGGATACAAACAGTTTCTGGACAGAATGTGTTATTGAGGTTTAAGTGACTGTAACGAAGTGTAAAGATGAAAATTGGTTGAGGTTATTGGTACTAAATTAAACTAGGTTGAGTCTAGTTTCTATAGAGTATAAATTTGTAATTTTTCGACAAGTAAAGTTTACTTTTATGATATTACAAAAACATTGTGCAAAGCTGAGCTGTTAGACCTGCTGTTAGGTTGTGTTGTAAATGTTATATCTCATGAACTACGTGACCAATTGGGTTGGTTCCACTTCTGGAAGTTGGCTTATTGAGTTAGGAACCTAACCCAAGTGGTCTTGCATTTATTGGATTTTTCGTTTAACAGGAATTGCAAATAACATTCTGTTGCGCATGAATTTGACTGTTATGAGTTTGCTGTAATGATTTGATGATTGTGAGAAAATTATGTGGAATAAAAATATAATTAAATATGTTATCGAATCCTAAGACATATGTGCTTCTGTGATGATTTTTGGTAAATTAATTGAGATGCTATGATCAGTGAAATAGTACAATCTTTCTAGTAGGATTTCTGTCTCGGTGAAACTAGCTGCTTAGTTGTGTAAAAAAAATGCATGAAACATGATACTTGCTATATAATTGTTTTGTTTTGACCAAAATACCCTTGCGGGGAATAATTGCTAATTAATTGCCATGATTTGACCAAATTGCCCTCATGGGGAATAATGGCTAGTTAATTGTTATTTGTTGACCAAAATGCCCTTACGGGGAATAATTGATAGTGATGTACTTTATGAATACATGACACGTATATGATTGCTTACACATGAATGTGTCACAAAAACACTTGTTAAAGTCACACATGATTCACAAACGAAACACGAAACATGTTATGTGCATAGGTATTATGTGCCGGGTCTAGAGACTCGATAATATTCCGATACTTAGAAAAATCTCTTTATTGTTTTAGAACGCTAGAGAGAGTTTTTCGGTGACGCGCATCTTGGTGATTTAATTTGGGAAATTCTTCGCAAACAGTGAGTTTCACTTTCCCCTCTTTAAACTGTTTTCAAACACTTTTCACTTGGGGGAGATAACATACTCCACAACGCATTTAAGATTTTGTTATAAATTATATATCACTTGTAAAGGCTAAGTGGCAAACGAAACATTTGAAGTCCTACACATCGAACCGGTTAATATTTTGAATAGCGAGTCACTGTTGAGTAGTAGTACTGGGTTTGACAAACCCCACCCAACGCTAAACTCGACAGGAGGTCGAGCGGGTGTAATTTTGGCTAACACGTACCATGGTCTGGAGGACCTGGTGACAAGGCACTTATTAAACGAGTCAGCTTCGGTGTCGAACACTTAGTAATACTTGTTGTATAGACTAGCTACCTATCGATATATAATTGACATAACACTATCTGGTAACGCAAAACGCTGTAACGCTGTAACGCAAAACGCTGTAACGCTGTAACGCACAACGCTGAACGCAAACGCTGAACGCTTTATTTTTATTTAAACTTGTGAACTCACCAACCTTGTGTTGACACTTTTAGTATGTTATTCTCAAGTAGCCGAGGCGGGCGCGCGGTTTAGGAAATGCATTGCTTGATAAACTTTTAACTATGCAAACTTACTTTTAACTGTTATCATTGGTTTTAAATCGTCCTGCGTGACGTAACATTGTTTCTATGGTTTTACGCTTCCGCACTTATTTTCATTTAAACGTTTTTATGGTTTGATTATAACTAATGATTCCGATCCTGTTAGTTCACACCCTCTGACGGTAAAACTCCATTAGTGGATTTTGAGGGTGTGACAGATTGGTATCAGAGACATTGGTTATAGCGAACTAGAAGCTGCATGCATACTAGACTATAACCGCGACGACCCATTAGTTATAATGATACGCACAGCATAGGTTTGTGTAGTCTTGAAATCTTATCTCTTTACCTCTTTCACTCATACGCGCGCGCATACACGGCTTACCTGAAGGAATGTCGACGCCGCCATCATCATCATCATCATCCGATCCGATGACTCATGCTCACGGGAAAGAACCGTAGATACCTACCGCATCGCCGCCCCGAGTAGTCCCGGAACTCGAAGCTCACGCACCGAAGAGGTACCGCCTATCCGGAGGCATATACGAAAATGACGTTAGCTGGGATTGGTACCCTAACATGATCAGACGTATGGTCTATCGCGAACAAGTTCCCCCGTTACCTCACCCGAACCACCCTGCTTATCCCAACACCCTACCACCCATAACCGAACCTGTAGAGCGAGTTCTCGCAGCTGTTCCATGTTTGGAGCGTGATGTGGGTTACATGCGCTATACGAGAGCGAACGTTTCCGGACTGTTAAAAGACGGAACCGAGACTAAGGAGGAGATTGCCCGCATGGCAGCGGCAATGAAGGAAATGCAAGAAGCTAGTGATCAACAAATGAAGATTATGATGAAGATGCAAGCCGAGATGATAGACTTGCAAGAGCAACTCCAGGTAACAAGGACCCGAACCGAGATAGCTCTAGAGCGTTGCGATGTCTTACAAATGTAACTTGCTCAGAACATAGCCGAACCTGAGGCAGAACCTGAGGCCGAGCCTGAGGCAGAGCTTGAAGAAGAACCGAAGGAATAACTGGCTGAGGAGGAGGCACACTCAGAGGTGTCCTCAGACGATGACATCTAGACACGGTCGTGGTAACATCAACCTGACTGCAGCTGAACTCCAAACTTTGCTGAACGACCATGCGGTGGCCGCTTTAGCCGCACATATTCAGAACCAAGCTGGAGGTCCAATTGGAACGTGTACCTTCAAGAACTACCTTGACTGCAAGCCCAATACGTTTAAGGGCACTGAGGGAGCTATAGGCTTCCTGCGTTGGGCTGAGAAGGCCGAGTCGGCATTTGAGATGTGCAACTGTCCCCCTGCCAGTAGGGACAAATTTGCTGCTGGAACACTTGAGGATTCTGCCCTCACTTGGTGGAATTCAAACGTGCAGATCCTTGGATTGGAACTGGGAGGAGTTCAAAAACATGATGCGAGAGGAGTACTGCCCGAGAGAAGAGATTTCAAAGTTAGAGTCAGAATTCTGGTCATTGAAGATGGTGGGCTCGGAAATTGAAGCCTACACTACTCGTTCTCACGAGTTGGCTGTGATGTGTCCGCGGATGGTGGATCCGCCGAGCAAGAGGATCGAAATGTACATTGATGGGTTAGCACCGCAGATTCAGGGCATGGTGACGTCTTCCAGACCAGCCACGATTCAACAAGCGATCCGTTTAGCTCACAAACTGACGGATCAGGCTGTGACCCAAGGTGCGTTACCACCTAGGGGTTCGACCACTAAGGCCCGTGACAACCCGAGTAACGACAATAACAGCAACAGCAACCCGAGCAGCGGAAAGAGGAAGTTTGACAAAACCAGATCTTCATCCTCGAACCTCCCACCGCAACAGCACTACCGTAAGCCCGAATTCGCTCGGAGCTTTAACACTCAGAGTCACAACAATAACAACAACAACGGTAGCGGGCAGGTTTCGAGCGGTATGCTGGGAAATATCCGAAGTGCAATAGGTGCAACTATCATCATGTTGGCCCGTGTAACCGTGTCAAGTGTCAGAGATGCGGAAAGATGGGTCACCAGGCGAAGGAGTGTAGAGGAGACCTTGCGGCAAAGGGTGCTCCTAAACCACCTATGACGACGAAGGGATGTTACGAATGTGGGCAGGAAGGTCACTTCAGGAAGGATTGTCCCAAGCTGAAACAGAACAACAACAATGGGGGTATTGGAAGTGGCAGTAATGGTAGAAGCAATGGCAAGGGAAGAGCGTTTGTAATTGGGTCGGGTTAAGCCCGCAATGATCCGCACGTGGTGACTGGTAAGTTCCCTGTAAACGATTGTTTTGCTTCTGTATTGTTTGACACTGGAGCTGATAGGAGTTTTGTGTCGAAAGCCTTTAGTCAACTCTTAGACTTAACTCCAACTCCGTTAGATGCTAAGTTTCCTGTTGAATTAGCTGACGGTAAGACTATAGTAACGACTCATGTACTTGCGGGATGCAAGTTAAAACTGTCAGGTCATGTCTTTGACATCGACCTTATTCCTTTTACGCTTAGTAGTTTCGATGTCGTTGTCGGCATGGACTGGTTATCCGAGAATCGAGCGGAGATTATATGTCACGACAAGATAGTTCACATTTCTACCCCTTCCGGCGAGATCATTTCGGTCCGAGGTGAGAGGAGCGGCATGACCACCAGCGTCATTTCCTTTATGAAGGCGCAGAAGTACCTGCGAAAGGGTCATCCGGCAATTTTGGCGCATATTGTTGAGAAACCCGCGGAGGAGAAACGAATTGAAGATATACCGGTTGTGCAAGACTTTTCGGAAGTTTTCCCGGAGGATTTGCCCGGACTCCCTCCTGTACGACAAGTCGAGTTCCAAATCGAGTTGACACCCGGTGCAGCACCCATAGCACGAGCCCCGAATCGGCTCGCACCGGTGGAACTTCAGGAGTTGTCCACTCAACTGCAAGATTTTTTGGATAAGGGTTTTATCCGACCTAGCTCATCGCCGTGGGGAGCCCCTGTCTTGTTTGTCCGAAAGAAGGACGGGACTTTCCACATGTGCATCGACTACCGGGAGTTGAACAAGGTGACGGTCAAGAACCGTTATCCTTTACCCCGAATTGATGATTTGTTTGACCAGCTTCAAGGATCGAGTTACTACTCGAAGATCGATCTACGATCCAGTTACCACCAACTGAGAGTGCGCGAGGAAGATATTTCAAAGACGGCTTTCAGAACACGGTATAGTCACTACGAGTTTTCGGTTATGCCTTTTGGCCTAACCAACGCACCAGCTGTATTTATGGATCTCATGAATCGAGTATGCAAGGCGTACCTCGACAAGTTTGTGATTGTGTTCATTGTCGATATTCTCGTCTACTCCAAGAACGAAGCTTACCACGAAGAGCACTTAAGGGTAATTTTGGAATTATTAAAGAAGGAACAACTGTATGCTAAACTCTCGAAATGTGAATTTTGGCTTAGCGAGGTTCACTTTTTAGGACATGTGATCAACGAGAATGGTATCCATGTCGATCCCTGTAAGGTAGAGGCCATCAAAAACTGGGAAGCACCTAAGACTCCGACTGAGGTGCGGCAATTCCTAGGACTGGCCGGCTACTACCGGCGTTTCATCGAGGGATTTTCAAAGATTGCTCAACCCCTCACCGCTTTGACTCACAAAGGCACTAAGTACAATTGGGGTGACGCGCAAGAATCCGCTTTTCAATTGTTGAAAACCAAACTTTGTAGCGCCCCTATTCTAGCCCTCCCCGAGGGAACGGAAAATTTTGAGGTACACTGTGACGCATCTATACAAGGTCTCGGTTGTGTGCTGATGCAGCTCGAGAAGGTTATAGCCTACGCTTCTTGACAACTACGGGTTCACGAGAAGAACTACACGACCCATGATTTGGAACTCGGAGCTGTGTTGTTTGCTCTTAAGATATGGAGGCATTACTTGTACGGTACCAAGTTTACCATTTACACCGACCACAAGAGTCTCCAACATATCTACGATCAGAAGGAGCTGAACATGCGACAGCGCCGTTGGGTCGAGCTGCTCAAAGATTACGATTGTGCCATCAAGTACCACCCTGGCAAGGCCAATGTAGTGGCCGACGCCCTCAGCAGAAAAGAAACAGATAAACCCAGACGGGTGAGAGCATTGCAACTCACGATTCATGCTAGCTTACCCGATCAGATTCGCGATGCGCAACTTGAAGCTTTGAAAGATGACAATCTTCCGTTGGAACTCATGCGGGGCATGAACAAGCAAGTTGAAACCAGATCGGACGGGGTCCGATATTTTGAGAACCGGATTTGGGTTCCACGATACGGAGGGTTGAGAACTCTAGTGATTGAGGAAGCTCACAAATCCCGATATTCTATCCACCCTGGCTCAGCTAAAATGTATCATGATTTAAAGGCACTTTACTGGTGGCCGAACATGAAAGCCGACATTGCCACCTACGTGAGCAAATGCTTGACTTGTGCCAGAATCAAGATAGAATACCAGAAACCATCTGGTCTACTACAACAACCGGAACTCCCAATGTGGAAATGGGAACATATCTCAATGGATTTTATCACGGGTTTACCAAAGACACCGACGGGATGCGATACCATCTGGGTGATCGTTGACCGGTTGACTAAGTCTGTACACTTCCTAGCAATTAAAGAAACGGACAAAATGGAAAGACTGACTCGCGTCTACATGAAGGAAGTAGTGTCTAGACACGGAGTGCCTGTCTCAATCATTTTTGATCGAGATTCTCGTTTCACTTCGCACTTTTGGAGGTCGCTGCAAAGCGCACTAGGCACCCGTCTTGATATGAGCACAGCATACCATCCTCAAACGGATGGGAAAAGTGAACGAACTATTCAGACCCTGGAGGATATGTTCCGTGCCTGCGTATTGGATTTCGGAAAAAGTTGGGAACCCCACTTACCCTTGGTAGAGTTTTCGTATAATAACAGCTACCACGCAAGTATTAAAGCAGCGCCGTTTGAAGCGTTGTACGGACGGAAGTGTCGATCACCACTCTGTTGGGCGGAGGTGGGTGACAGCCAAATCACTGGTCCAGAACAGGTACTCGAAACTTCGGAAAAGATTGTTCAAATCCGAAATCGCATGGCTGCAGCACGAGATCGCCAAAAGAGTTACGCCGACAACCGCCGAAAACCTCTCGAATTTCAAGTGAACGATCGTGTGTTACTCACAGTCTCACCTTGGAAAGGTGTGGTTCGGTTTGGTAAGCAAAACAAACTCAACCCACGATATGTTGGTCCTTACCAGATAACTGAGCGCATTGGTCCGGTGGCGTACCGACTAGACCTGCCAACGGAACTCAGTGGTGTACACAATGTATTCCACGTGTCCAATTTGAAGAAATGCCTGTCTGATGAAACCCAAGTTGTCCCTTTGGAGGACCTGCAAGTTGATGAACAGCTACGCTTCATTGAAGAACCAGTCAAAGTTTTGGATTGGGAAACCAAAACACTCAAGCACAGCAAGATTCCAATCGTTAGGGTTCGATGGAACTCGAGACGTGGACCGGAGTTCACGTGGGAACGCGAGGGTCAAATGATGAAAAAGTATCCTCACCTTTTTGAAGGGCTAACCAAACACAGAAAACCACGAAACCCGGCAAACCGTCAGACATCACCGGAGGTATGAATTAAATTTCGGGACGAAATTTCTTTCTACTAGGGGATGATATGACAAACCAAAAATTTTTCTTACTTTTTCAGACACTCATCACGACTTGACTCAAATTTTCGGGACGAAAATTCTTTAACATGGGAATGATGTGACAATCGTCAATTTCAGGTTAACTCCGTTAACTCAACTCCGTCAATTCAAACTTAAGATCACTAAATCTATAACGCACACTTCATTACATTTAAACTAGGGTTTAAATGACGCTTAACACTTACTAGATGTGTAGTCTTTCGGGATTTGCACCGAAACGCAAACGAGTTGACGCAAACGATTGATGAATAAACGAAAAGCGTCAAAACAGTAATTATGTGATAATTATGTGTTAGACTTATGTGTTACGTGATAACAAGGTTATGAACATTAACTCAAGATGTAAACTAGTTAGTTAAGTTAGAAAAACAACAATTGAAAGTAGAGGGACTTGAGTGTAACTTGTGTGTTTATAAATTGATCATTAACAAGTAAACCCTAACTATTATTATTATAACCCCAACCCCGATCGGAACTCTCCCACCCCAAACCCTTGGCTGCCGTCGACTTTCACACACACATACATCAAGAAATCAAGCTTGTGATTGAAGAACTATGTGCTAGGAAGGTATAATTGATCATCCTATACATCTTTACTACTTGATTTTGATGTTTGTTGGGTTAATAACAAACCCTAACAGCCGATTTTATGTATACGTGTAATCAATATGATTGTTGTTGATTGAGTAATGATTTGATAAGTAGAATTGATATTGTAACATGTTGATTGTTGTGTCTTTGATTTGAGTTCAAACAAAAACCCTAATCTTGTATGCAATGTGTAATTGATGTGCATGGATGGTGTCTATGGAGTCTAGAGGGTTATATGAATGCATGATAGTTCATAGATTGTTAATATGTTGAGTTTGGATACAAACAGTTTCTGGACAGAATGTGTTATTGAGGTTTAAGTGACTGTAACGAAGTGTAAAGATGAAAATTGGTTGAGTTTATTGGTACTACTGTAAACTAGGTTGAGTCTAGTTTCTATAGGTTATAAATTTGTAATTTTTGGACAAGTAAAGGTTAACTTTTATGATTTTACAAAAACATTGTGCAAAGCTGAGCTGTTAGACCTGCTGTTAGGTTGTGTTGTAAATGTTATATCTCATGAACTACGAGACCAATTGGGTTGGTTCCATTTCTGGAAGTTGACTTATTGAGTTAGGAACCTAACCCAAGTGGTCTTGCATTTATTGGATTTTTCTTTTAACGGGAATTGCAAATAACATTCTGTTGCGCATGAATTTGACTGTTATGAGTTTGCTGTAATGATTTGATGATTGTGAGAAAATTTTGTGGAATAAAAATATAATTAAATATGTTCTGGAAACCTAAGACATATGTGCTTCTGTGATGATTTTTTGTAAATTATTTGAGATGCTATGATTGGTGAAATAGTACAATCTTTCTAGTAGGATTTCTGTCTCGGTGAAACTAGCTGCTGAGTTGTGTAAAAAAAAATGCATGAAACATGATACTTGCTATATAATTGTTTTGTTTTGACCAAAATACACTTGCGGGGAATAATTGCTAATTGATTGCCATGATTTGACCAAATTGCCCTCATGGGGAATAATGGCTAGTTAATTGTTATTTGTTGACCAAAATGCCTTTACGGGGAATAATTGATAGTGATGTACTTTATGAATACATGACACGTATATGATTGCTTACACATGTAATGTGTCACAAAAACACTTGTTAAAGTCACACATGATTCACAAACGAAACACGAAACATGTTATGTGCATAGGTATTATGTGCCGGGTCTAGAGACCCGATAATATTCCGACACTTAGAAAAATCTCTTTATTGTTTTAGAACGCTAGAGAGAGTTTTTCGGTGACGCGCATCTTGGTGATTTAATTTGGGAAATTCTTCGTAAACAGTGAGTTTCACTTTCCCCTCTTTAAACTGTTTTCAAACACTTTTCACTTGGGGGAGATAACATACTCCACAACGCATTTAAGATTTTGTTATAAATTATATATCACTTGTAAAGGCTAAGTGGCAAACGAAACATTTGAAGTCCTACACATCGAACCGGTTAATATTTTGAATAGCGAGTTACTGTTGAGTAGTACTACTGGGTTTGACAAACCCCACCCAACGCTAAACTCGACTGGAGGTCGAGCGGGTGTAATTTTGGCTAACACGTACCAGTGTCTGGAGGACCTGGTGACAAGGCACTTATTAAACGAGTCAGCTTCGGTGTCGAACACTTAGTAATACTTGTTGTATAGACTAGCTACCTATCGATATATAATTGACATAACACTATCTGGTAACGCAAAACGCTGTAACGCTGTAACGCAAAACGCTGTAACGCACAACGCTGAACGCAAACGCTGAACGCTTTATTTTTATTTAAACTTGTGAACTCACCAACCTTGTGTTGACACTTTTAGTATGTTATTCTCAGGTAGCCGAGGCGGGCGCGTGGTTTAGGAACATGCATTGCTTGATAAACTTTTAACTATGCAAACTTACTTTTAACAGTTATCATTGGTTTTAAATCGTCCTGCGTGACGTAACATTGTTTCTATGGTTCTACGCTTCCGCACTTATTTTCATTTAAACGTTTTTATGGTTTGATTATAACTAATGATTCCGATCCTGTTAGTTCACACCCTCTGACGGTAAAACTCCGTTAGTGGATTTTGAGGGTGTGACAATAATTGCTTACAAGAACTTTTATTTTTATCAAATTTGTTTGAAAGCACATCACCAGATTTAAAATTTTTAGAAAATCAACCACACAATTGTTTTTGCTCTTAAAACAGAGCCCACATAAACATTTGAAGCAATAGAATTCAAAACAGACAAATTTAATTGAACATTAGAATTAATGTCGTTATTGTTCAAAAAAGGTAAATCATCATCCTCATCTGTCCAATCCTCAACAATTACTTCATTTGCATGTGAAGCAAACACATTAGTATCATTCACTCTTGAGGTTGATTCAGTAGCTTTTACTGAACCAATAGCACCTTTGCCATTTTCAGTTGGTTTACCATACTGCATAAACTTTTCCATTTCTTCCTCTTCTTTGGTAAGAGGAAGTCCGGTGTAGTTGTCATTATATGGAGAGGGAACAAAAATTGTACCCAATACCCTCACCCTTGTTTCATTCCATTTTAATTGTTTTTTCAGTCATGGACTCAACAACAACACTAGAAACATTGAATTCTGCATTTTCAAATTTATTAGTTAACTTAGCAATCTCCAACTTAGAGGCGTCTAATTCAGCGGTTAGATTAGCAATTTTCTGTTTGATATCTAAATGGCGACAACATTATATGCTAAAGTCAAATTGAAGTTTAGAGAAATCATATTGTTGTGCCTCAAGTTTTTCTTTTAAAGCCTTTTTGAATTTCATAAGGGTGAAGTTTTCATGTTTTATTCCCTCCATTTCTCTAATCAGATTATTATTGTGAGATTTATATATCTACCTTATTAACACAAGATTGAGAACATATTTCAGAACTTACTTCGAATGAGCTGGAATAAGTGAAAGCCATGAAGGCAAATTGAAGATCTTAACTTGTTCCTCAGCATTATTTTCTTCTCCAGCAACATCAATCCGGGAAAAATTTACAGTCTGATTGCTGATGTTGAGAGCTGCCATCTGGTCATTCCTAGAAACTTTTTGAGCTACCAATCCCGCTCGCTCTCATTTGAACTAGCCGTATTATCTCCTCTTTCATTACTCACTGGAACCAATTCCCTTTCTCTGTTTCCCTCCTTAGTTGGATTTGTGCATTCATGATCGAAGTGACCCGGCTCTTGATAGTTGTAGCACCTCAGAGTGTCTTTTTTAAATCCCACCTTCTAGTTAGCTGTCACATTCCAGTTGTTCTGCCTGTACTCTTGGTAATTTCTTAGCTCGAAACACTGTCATGGCTATTTTCTAAGAGATTTCCATTTCCTCTACATCATTAGGATGGATTTTATTTAACTCAGCAGCTACAACTAGTTGAACCAGAACTCCAACAAGAAAAGTATTGTAGCAATTCATGAAACCTGCCATCGATGCATTGTTTTCTTGAGTCTCCTTCGAAATAGTTTGAAGAGTAGGAGACTGATTGAAGGATGCATCAGTTGACTGAGGTTTAGTAGCAGGAGAGGGTTGTTGAAAGTGAACGGGAGTAGGTTATGGTGAAGGCTGAGTGAATTAACCTTGAGCAGACTTGAACATTGAGAAAATGATGTAAAACTGTTGTGTTTGAGCATACTGACCCTGAGAGAATTTGAACATAGAGAAGATGTCTTATGAGATGAGAGCACTATTAAAAGCAACATTATAGTCGGCCACATTGTAAGAATTTGCATGATTTATGGCACGTTGCTTATCATCTGTGTCACATGATTTAATGATTGTCATTACTTTTGACATGGTTAGCCTAGCTAGATCCTTTGTCTTCATAATCACTGCAACGTTCATGTCCTAGCTTTTTGGTAGGGAGTTGACCAACTTATTATTTGTCTCAACTGAGGTCAAGTTTATGTTAGCACCTATTTCAGTGACTAGTGATACAAATCTATGCAGCTGTGTTTCCAAAGACACTCTCAAAACATGATTAAACATGTTAAACTTTTGTCGTAATAGATCTTGTCGGCTTCTTCTCATATCCTCATTTCCCTCATACACTTCAATAAGGGTTTACCATAATGCCTTAACAGACTGTAACTCTCTAAATCCCAAGGCAATTTCAGGTGAAAGTACCATAGTTAAGGTAGCAAGAGCCTTTTCATCCTCTACAATCTTCTCAAAATGTGTGTCGACATACAATGACAGGCTTCACAACCACCTCATCAGAATTTTCTCGTTGATAAGTAATAACTTGAGGACCCCGTACGATACTCCTCCAAATATTCACATATTTCATTTTCACATATTTCTCAAATCTGAACTTCCACTCGGCGAATCCCTCATTAGACAATAAACGAGGTACACGAGTAGCAGTTCCCATGATGGAGTCTAACTCTTGGTGTAGAGCAACATTTGATGATGTATTAGTTAATTGGTCCATTTTAAAATATAGTCCAAATTACTTGGTCCCAAAACACAAAGGCCCAAACCTACTGTCCAATGATACAGTAGCAGCCGATGTCAGGTCCCCGATTTCAGCTAGATCTTACTCAAATCATGTCATAACTCACACAAATAGATGTGTTGACAAGGGAATTAATGGCGGGTTGCTATATTTAGAAAGTTCACCGTTTGTTTAAGGCGGAATCAATAACAAACATATGGTTGTTTAAAACGTATTCAAAGGTAATCAACACAAACAAGATTTACTCAAAAGATTTCCATTTATATAAAAATAAATGAATCATACAAAGTGGATAATCGTTTTAGGGTTTCTTGATAAGGAAGGTTTCAGCTGTCACACATAAAATTCTTTTTTAATAAATGTGACTGTCTGCCTAATTGTGTGTCCAGTTGTGCCCTAAATTATTCTATTTATAGGCCTGACACCTGTGGACAGCTGTCTTTCCTTCTAGAAACCCTATCCGATAATACATATTCCAATTACATATTTAGAAATATTCTAAGTTTAAAACAAGTCTTTCGGGTAGGCTTTGCATCAATCTTGTCTTTCCGAGTATGCTCAGCCATCCTTCATACTTGGTAACATAGAAGTGTGCTCGGGATCAGTTTCCGGGTAGACTTTACTTTAAGAGTATTTTACCAAGTAAAATACTCACCGGGTAGACTTCAATCTTCTTACCTTTATCAGACTTTGCCCGACAAATCCTTATGAGCAACCTTGTTCTTCAATGATCCTATCAACTCCTTGCCTGGAATAAGCTTATTAGCAAAGTCTGCTCGGATGCACTTTACCTTGCTAGAGTTGAATCCTGCCCGATGATACTTGTGATACTTCATTAAAAACTGGGCATACCCGGACCATCTTTATTAATGAATACATTGCCCGATCTCCAAATACTTGGTTTCTTGAGCTTGGTTAGCCTAAAGCTTACTCGGAAGTGAACTTTACTTGGCTATGAAGAACAAACCTGCTTGATAAAGTGATCCTTGCCCGAACTTGCATGTATTAGTGAACCATACCCGGTAACGTACTAATTAGCAAACCCTGCTCGGACATTCACTAAAGAAGACTTAGTGAAGATAACCTTTACCGATAGACAAAATATCGTGCCCGGCTAAGTAAAAGCATGCTCGGAGATCTAAGGTGTGCCCGGATCCATACTTAGCGAATTCTGAGGAGGTTGAGAAGATTCCAATCTTCCATCTGATCAGTTTTGTGTCAAATCTTGACTCAACAGTCTCCCCCTAGATTGGAACACCTCAGCTGACCCAAAACATTTCTAAGGTTAATTACACTTAGTCAAAATACACATCAAATTAAAAGTCAAATTACATATTCAATTATCATAAATAAAAATTACATATTCAAAAAGGCTGTCATAAGACATTACAAAGTAAAAGCCTAGTCTAGGAATTTTGTCTTTTCCATGCACTGTATGCGGCTTGCCTTCTGTTGGTTATCACTGATGCAGTTCTCGTTCTGAAAATATCAAGGGCTTGGTAATGAGTGTGACCCTCTGGTATGACCCAGTCCCTAATATCCATTAAGTCTTCATCATGTAATCAATTCAAATCTTCATCCTTCTTGATAATCCCTAGTATTTTTCCATTAGAATTTCTCAGCAAGTAATGGTCATCTTTTTCTTTGTATTCAACTTCAGGAATGACTCCATTTCTTTGGACAGTATAGTTGGGGCGTATCATTCTTCTCTCAAGACTTATGCATGTGTTCATGTTTGACAGTGGATGCTTGTCTCTAACATTCATCTTGTAGTTTGTTTCAGCCATGTCCATCCTTCTTAACTTTGCAGTTCTCTTTGATCTGTGAATTTGGACAGTCTTTCAGTTTCTCTTTACTTTCAGAAATCTGAATCCTCTGTCTGCCTCTTCTCTTAAGAATTTTGAAAGATCATTCATTTGTCTTCCAGCCACTCTGTTTCTGTTTCTAAAATCATATAAAGTGAGTGATTTCATTCTTTCTAACTGTTCTTCAGTATATTCATAGAAATCACTTCTCACAACTACATCTCTTAGTTGTCTACTTTCCATAATCACTCTTATGCATTCACACACAGAATCATAGTAGATTTCTCTAGGAAGATCCACATCTGACTGTGGTCTTGTTGTTCTTTGTTGTGCAGATCTACTTGATTCTCCTCTACCACTTTCACCTCTTCCACCTTGTGGATATCTTCTTTAAATTGGTGGTCTGAAAGGAACAAACTACTTGGGTTTTATGGGCCCCAAATTGAAGAATTTGATGTAGACTGCTTCAACTATTTCAGTTGGAAGGTTGGCAAGCTCAACAACATTTGCTCCTGCATCTCTAAGAGCTAGCAACATTTTCTCCATATCAGGAGTTCTTGACAAACCAGCAGGTACAAAACTTCCATCTGCATAGTATCTAGGGTTGTCACCTTCTTTTAGAGCTTTCTCCCATTCAGCCTTTTGAATAGGGAAGAGATATTTCAAATCCTCCTTTTCCAAAGCCTTGAAAGAGGCTTCATCCATTCCTCTTTGAGTAATCATTATATTCCTTAGAATTTTGATCATCTCTTCATTTTCCCAAGGTATACAAGGTTCATCGTCAGATTCAGAATCCACTTCTTGTGGAGTAGGGGTTTCAACAACAGGAACTTCCTTAGACACTTCCTTTTCACCCTGTATCTTCTGTTTCTCCCTCAGAGTAATTATCTTTCTTTTCTTTATTTGAGGTTCAACTGATGTTTTAGCATGTTTGGTAGAGCTCTCAGTTTGGACCCTCTTCAATTTTTCTTTTCTTTTTCAGTTTGTTGTACTGATCCAATACTGATTCTCTAGATAGGTTCTCAACCATCTTAGGCTTTAACCCTTTCTCAAGCAAGTAACCACACATACCTCCAAATTTCTTCTTCAAAGTTTCCAATTTCTCAGTCTTCTCATTCTCTTTCACACATTTTTCAATAACCTTTTCTCTTTCACTATTGTAAATGTCTTGGAGTTGGTCAACTAAGACAGATCTTTCTCTGAATAATTATGCCTTCTGAGATATTCTCTGTATTTCTGGCAGTCTCTATTCTTTTGTTCCATCCTTTTCTTTAAACCATCCCTCTCTTTTTCAAGTCTCTTTTGCAACTGATCATTTTCAAGATCAGCCAAAGTTTCAAAACTTATGCCATACCTCCTCAACTTTACAACCAATGGATGTTTTCTCTTAGCTTCTCTCATAGTCAACTCAATGTTAGCTATCTGCTCATTAGTCATTTCTACTTGTGGAGATTCAACATTGGAAGCTTTAACACCTTCTCTTTGATCATTATCAGTATTATCATCTTCATCAGACTCCTCAGACTCATCCTCTTCTTCAGTTAGATTATTCATTGCATCAATCTTGGGTTCATCAAAGGGTGGATGCTCTGGGTTTGATTCAGTTTGAGCAGGTACATCAGGAACACCTGGAATCTGTTGACCAGGTTGCAGTGTCTGCAGTGGAATTGCTCTGATTGGACTATTATCTTTATCACCCTCATCATCAGGAGTCTCAACATAGCATTTGTTCTTTTCTGTCACACCCTCAAAATCCACTAACGGAGTTTTACCGTCAGAGGGTGTGAACTAACAGGATCGGAATCATTAGTTATAACCAAACCATAAATAAAGTTTTCAAACCACGAAAACGTTTAAGTGTAAATAAGTGCGGAAGCGTAAAACCTTAAACCAAAAGTTGCGTCACGCAGGACGACTTAAAAACTCAATAATAATAGTTTAAAACAAGTTTGCATAAACAGTAACGTTCCAAGTAATGCATGATCCTATACCGCGCGCCCGCCTCGGCTACCTGAGAATAACATACTAAAAGTGTCAACACGAGGTTGGTGAGTTCACAAGTTTATATAAAATAAAGCGTTTAGCGTTTTGCGTTTAGCGTTTTTATGTTTAGCGTTTTGCGTTTAGCGTTTTGCGTTACCAGATAGTGTTAAATCAATTATATATCTATAGGTAGCTAGCCTATAAAGCAAGTATTACTAAGTGTTCGACACCGAAGCTGACTGTTTATCATGTGCCTTGCCACCAGGTCTATCCCGACCATGGTAATGTGTTAGCCAAAATTACACCCACTCGACCTCCAGTCGAGCTTAGCGTTGGGTGGGGTTTGTCAAACCCAGTAGTACTACTCAACAGTGACTCGCTATTATCCAATACTAAACGGTTCGATGTGTAGGACTTCAGTTGTTTCGTTTGCCACTTAGCCTTTACAAGTGATATATAATCTAATAACAAAATCTAAAGGCGTTTCGGTGTATGTATTCTCCCACAAGTGAAAAGCGTTTAAAAGAGTTAAAAGGGGAACGTGAAACTCACTGTTTGCGAAGAATTCCAAAAAAACAAGTCACCCAAATGATGCGTGTCACAGAAAACTCTCACTAGCGTTCTAAAACAACAAGGAAATTTTCTAAGTGTCGGAACTATTATCGAGTCTCTAGACTCGGCACATAACACCTATGCACAAAATACGTTTCGTGTTTCGTTTGTGAATTGTGTGTGTCTCAACAAACACATTCGTGATACGTTACATGTGTGAATAACTACTTACATATCATGTATTAATATTGTACATTACTAGCAATTATTCCCTGCAAGGGCAATTTGGTCAAAACATAACAATTATCTAGTACTTAGCACGTTTCATGTATTTTCACAAAGTTCAGCAACTAGTTTCATCAAGACAGAATTCTATTTGAAAGATTACTCTATTCAACAGATCATAGCATCTCAATTAATTCACCAAAAATCGTCACAAAAGCATACATGTGTTAGTTTTCCGAAACATATTTTATTGTATTTTTATTCCCATAGATTTCTCACAATGATAAAAACATTACAGCAAACTCACAGCAGTCAAAATCATGTGCAATAGAATGTTATTTGCTATTACCGTTAAATGGAAAATCCAATTAATTCAAGACCAATTGGGTTAGGTTCTTAACTCAACAAGTTAACTTCCAGAAGTGGAACCAACCCATTTCGTCAGGTAGTTCATGAGATATGCTAATTACAAAACAACTTAACAGCAGGTCTCACAACTCAGATTTGCACTTCAGTTTTGTAAAATCATAAAGATTAACTTTTACTCGTCAAAAAATTACACACTTGGGCTTTATAGAAACTAGACTCATTATAATACCCTGTAGTGTTAACGACCTCAACCAATTTCCAAAATAACAATTAGTTACAGTTTTCTAAACATAACTTACAATCTGTCCAGTACCAGTTTTGACCTTTAATCGTATTTAAATCTTTTAAGCAACCAAAACACCACCAAATTAGGCGTGGTTGGACTTTCTGAAAACTAGACTCAGAGTACTACCTTGTAGACTCATAATTAGCTCAGTTTGCTTTTATATTCAACAAGTTACATGTCTTTCAAGTTTAACAATCTCTGCTGTCAAAACTCAGCAAGCACAAACAATCGTCTAACATGCATCCTAAGCATACCACATATCTCAGAACATGTAACGAGCATAATTAATCACAAAAATCAGTAATAACCCTCTAGGGTATACAAATCATCAATGATTCAATAATCTTTCACCGTTCAAAATCACATATGATCATCATTATCAATAACTAACACATAATCAATCATCATCTATTCAAAATTACACATGCAAACACTAAATACATGATTTACAAAGTTAGGGTTTCATGTTTATACCTTAAAAACGCAGAAACAACCAAGGGAAACGTGAGAGATGCTTAGAAACGAGTGTAGGATGCTCCGATTATGAAGAACAAGATCAAAACAAGGTGATATGTGTGTGTGTGTGGCTGCCGATCGCAAAGAGAGGGGGGAGGGCTGGCCGATCGGGTTAGAGGGAGAGAGGGAGGGGTTAGGGTTTTTAATATTATTAATAATAATATGTTATATCAAGGCCCCTCAACTTCTAATTATTACTTTTCTAGCTTAAATTAACTTGTTTGCATCTTGAGTTAGTGTTCTAACCAATATTATCACATAACACATAATTATCACATAATTATTGTTTTGTTGTTTTTCGTTTATTCACCAATGGTTTGCGTCAACTCGTTTGCGTTTCGGTGAAATTCCCGAAAGACTACACATGTAGTAATTGTCAAACGTCATTTAAAACTCTATTTTAAATGTAATGAGATGTGCGTTATAGATCAAGTGATCTTAAGTTTGAATTGACGGAGTTTGAGTTAACGGGGTTAACTTGAAATTGACGAGTGTCACATCGTTCCCATCTTAAAGAATTTTCGTCCCGAAAATTTGAGTCAAGTCGCGATGAGTGTCTGAAAAAGTAAGAAAAATTTTCAGTTTGTCATATCATCCCCTAGTTGAAAGAAATTTCGTCCCGAAATTTAATTCATACCTCTGGTGATTTCTGATGGTTCGATGGGTTTCGCGGTTTTCTGTGTTTGGTCAACCTTTCAAAAAAGTGAGGATACTTTTTCATCATTTGATCCTCGCGTTCCCACGTGAACTCCGGTCCACGTCTCGAGTTCCAACGAACATTAACGATTGGAATCTTGCTATGCTTGAGTGTTTTGGTTTCCCAATCCAAAACTTCGACTGGTTCTTCAATGAAGCGTAGCTGTTCATCAACCTGCAATTCGTCCAAAGGGACTGCTTGGGTTTCATCGGATAGGCATTTCTTCAAATTGGATACATGGAATACATTGTGTACACTGCTGAGTTCCGTTGGTAAGTCCTGTCGGTACGCCACCGGACCAATGCGCACAGTTATCCGGTAGGGACCAACGTATCGTGGATTGAGTTTGTTTTGCTTCCGGAAGCGAACCACACCTTTCCAAGGTGAGACTTTGGGTAATACTTGGTCGTTCACTTGAAATTTGAGAGGCTTTCGGCGCTTGTCGGCGTAACTCTTTTGGCGATCTCGTGCTGCTGCCATGCGGTTTCGGATTTGAACAATCTTTTCAGAGGTTTCGAGTACCAATTCTGGACCAGTGATTTGGCTGTCACCCACCTCTGCCCAGCAGAGAGGTGATCGACACATCCGTCCGTATAACGCTTCAAAAGGCGTTGCTTTTATACTTGCGTGGTAGCTGTTATTATACGAAAACTTTACCAAAGGTAAGTGAGGTTCCCAACTCTTTCCGAAATCCAACACGCATGCACGCAACATGTCCGCCAAGGTCTGAATGGTGCGCTCACTTTTCCCATCCGTCTGAGGATGGTATGCTGTGCTCATATCAAGGCGGGTGCCTAGTGCACTCTGTAATGACTTCCAAAAGTGCGAAGTGAAACGGGAATCTCGATCAGATATGATTGAGACAGGCACTCCGTGTCTAGACACTACTTCCTTCATGTAGATGTGAGTCAGTCTTTCCATTTTGTCCGATTCTTTGATTGCTAAGAAGTGTGCAGACTTAGTCAACCGGTCAACGATCACCCAGGTGGTATCGCATCCCGTCGGTGTTTTGGGTAATCCTGTGATGAAATCCATTGAAATGTGTTCCCATTTCCACATTGGAAGTTCCGGTTGATGTAGCAGGCCAGATGGTTTCTGATATTCTATCTTGACTCTTGCAAAAGTCAAGCATTTGCTCACGTAGGTGGCAATGTCGGCTTTCATGTTTGGCCACCAGTAAAGTGCCTTTAAGTCATGGTACATTTTATCTGAGCCAGGATGGATAGAATATCTGGACTTGTGTGCTTCGTCCGTCACTAGAGTTCTCGACTCTCCGCATTGTGGAACCCAAATCCGGTTTTCGAAATATCAGACCCCGTTCGATTTGGTTTCAAGTTGCTTGTTCATGCCCCGCATGAGTTCTGATGGAAGATTATCATCTTTCAAGGCTTCGAGTTGCACATCGCGAATCTGATCGGGTAAGTTGGCGTGAATCGTAAGTTGTAATGCTCTCACTCGTCTAGGTTTATCGGTTTCTTTTCTGCTGAGAGCGTCGGCCACTACATTGGCCTTTCCAGGGTGGTACTTGATGGCACAATCATAATCCTTAAGCAGCTCGAGCCAACGACGCTGTCGCATGTTCAGCTCCTTCTGATCGTTGATATGTTGGAGACTCTTGTGGTCGGTGTAAATGGTAAATTTGGTACCGTACAAGTAATGCCTCCATATCTTAAGGGCAAACACCACAGCTCCGAGTTCCAAGTCATGGGTCGTGTAATTCTTCTCGTGAATCCGTAGTTGTCGAGAGGCATAGGCTATAACCTTCTCGAGTTGCATCAACACGCAACCGAGACTTGTATCGATGCGTCACAATGCACCTCAAAATTCTCCGTTCCCTCGGGAAGGGCTAGAATAGGGGCGCTACAGAGTTTGGTTTTCAACAGTTGAAAAGCGGATTCTTGCGCGTCACTCCAATTGTACTTAGTACCCTTGTGAGTCAAAGCGGTGAGGGGTTGAGCAATCTTTGAAAATCCCTCGATAAAACGCCGGTAGTAGCCGGCCAGTCCTAGGAATTGTCGCACCTCAGTCGGTGTCTTAGGTGCTTCCCAGTTTTTGATGGCCTCTACCTTACCGGGATCGACATGGATACCATTCTCATTGATCACATGTCCTAAGAAGTGAACTTCGCGAAGCCAAATTCGCATTTCGAGAGTTTAGCGTACAGTTGTTCCTTCTTTATCAATTCTAGGATTAACCTCAAGTGTTCCAAATGGTCGGTCTTCTCCTTGGAGTAGACGAGGATATCATCAATAAAAACTATCACAAACTTGTCGAGGTACGCCTTGCATACTCGATTCATGAGATCCATAAATACGGCTGGTGCGTTGGTTAAGCCAAAAGGCGTAGCCGAAAACTCGTAGTGACCATACCGAGTTATGAAAGCCGTCTTTGAAATATCTTCTTCGCGCACTCTTAATTGATGGAAACCATACCGCAGATCGATCTTCGAGTAGTAACTCGATCCTTGCAGCTGGTCAAACAGATCATCAATTCGGGGTAAGGGATAACGGTTCTTGATCGTCACCTTGTTCAACTCTCGGTAGTCGATGCACATGCGAAAAGTCCCGTCCTTCTTTCGAACAAATAAGACAAGGGCTCCCCATGGTGATGAGCCAGGTTGGATAAAACCCTTATCCAACAAATCTTGCAATTGAGTGGACAACTCCTGAAGCTCTGTCGGTGCGAGCCGACACGGGGCTCGTGCTATGGATGCTGCACTGGGTGTCAATTCGATTTGGAACTCGACTTGCCGGATAGGTGGGAGTCCAGGCAAATCCTCCGGGAAAACTTCCGGAAAATCTCGCACAATCGGTATGTCTTCGATTCGCTTCTCCTCCGCGGGTTTCTCACCAATATGGGCTAAGATTGCCGGATGACCCTTTCGTAGGTATTTCTGCGCCTTCATGAGAGTGATGACGCTGGTGGTCATGCCGCGCTTCTCGCCCTGGATCGAAATGATCTCGCCGGAAGGGGTAGTGATGTGAACTATCTTGTCGTGACATATAATCTCCGCTCGGTTCTCGGATAACCAGTCCATGCCGACAACGACATCGAAACTACCAAGCGTAAAAGGTATAAGGTCGATATCAAAAGTATGACCTGACAGTTTCAACTTACATCCCGCAAGTACATGAGTTGTTTCTATAGACTTACCGTCAGCTAATTCAACAGGAAACTTAGCATCTAACGGGGTTGGAATTAAGTTTAAGAGTTTACTAAAGGCTTTCGACACAAAACTCCTATCAGCTCCAGTGTCAAACAAAACAGAAGCAAAACAGTCATTCACAGGAAACTTACCAGTCACCACATGCGGGTCGCTGCGGGCTTGACCCGACCCAATGACCAAAGCTCTTCCTTTACCATTGCTTCCGCCACCACTGCTGCCTCCATTGTTCTCATTCTGCTTTAGCTTGGGGCAATCCTTCCTGAAATAACCCTCTTGACCGCACTCGAAACACCCTTTAGTCGCCATAGGTGGTTTAGGAGTACCCTTTGCCGCTAGGTCTCCCCTACATTCCTTGGCCTGATGACCCATTTTTCGCATCTCAGACACTTGACACGGTCACACGGGCCAGCATGATGATAGTTGCACCTGTTGCATTTCGGGTGTTTCCCAGCATAGCCTCTCGAACCCTGCCCGCCACCGTTGTTGTTGTTGTTGGGACCTTGATTGTTGAAGCTCCGAGTGAGTTCGGGCATACGGTAGTGTTGTTGCTGTGGGGGGGTTCGATGATGAGGACCTGGTGTTGTCAAATTTCCTCTTTCCATTACTCGGGTTGTTGTTGATGTTGTTGTCAGTGCTCGGGTTATCACGGGTTTTAGAGGTCGAACCTCTAGGTGGTAACGCACCTTGGGTCACTGCCTGATCTGTCAATTTGTGAGCTACCCGGATCGCTTGTTGAATTGTAGCCGGTTTTGAAGACGTAACCATACCCTGAATTTGCGGTACTAACCCATCGATGTACATCTCGATCCTCTTACTTGGCGGGTCTACCATCCGTGGACATATTACTGCTAGCTCATGAGAATGGATGGTGTAGGCTTCAATCTCGGAACCAACCATTTTCAATGACCAAAACTCAGATTCCAACTTTGCAATCTCTTCTCTAGGACAGTACTCTTCTCGCATCATGTTCTTGAACTCTTCCCAGTTCATAGCGTTTGCCAATTCCAATCCAAGAATTTGCACATTCGAATTCCACCAAGTGAGAGCAGAATCTTCTAGTGTTCCAGCAGCAAATTTGACCCTACTGGCTGGTGGACAATTACACATCTCAAACGCTGATTCGGCCTTCTCAGCCCAACGCAGGAAACCTATGGCTCCCTCAGTTACCTTAAACGAATTGGGCTTGCAATCCAGGTTGTTCTTGAAAGTACACGTTCCAGTTGGACCTCCAGCTTGATTCTGGACATGTGCGGCTAGAGCGGCTGCCGCGTGGTCATTCAGCAGGGTTTGGAGTTCTGCTGCGGTTAAGTTGATGTTACCGCGACCGTGTCCAGCGTTTCTTCCTGCCATTTCCTAGAATCACAGCATATGAGGTTAGACATGAATTCTCGGTTTCATATGCAACACACCATACATTTAATAAAAAGATAGGTAAGAAAGAAAAGATAAAAGGAGCAAACATCACATCACAACCATATAATAATCTGAATAATAATTCATGATTAAAAACCATTATATTCGCTACAAAGTATTTTAAACCAATCCTTAAAATCATAGAAAATAATAGTATGGATGGAGACAACCCCTCCATCTCAGTGTTATCATCCTTAGATGTCATCGTCTGAGGACACCTCTGAGTGTTCCTCTGGCTCAGCCGGTTCTTCCTCCGGTTCCTCTTCGGGTTCCTCCTCGGGATCCTCCTCAGGTTCCTCCTCGGGTTCTTCCTCAGGTTCTGCTGCATTCTGAGCAATTTGCATCTGTAGGAGATCGCAACGCTCTAGTGCTATCTCTGTCCTGGTTCTTGCCACTTGGAGTTGCTCTTGCAAGTCTATCATCTCGGCTTGCATTTTTCTCATAATCTTCATTTGTTGATCGCTAGCATCTTGCATTTCCTTCATAGTCGTTTTCAGGCGGGAAATTTCCTCCCTAGCCTCGGTTCCATCTTACCAATCCGGGAATGTCCGCTCTCGCTGAGCGCATAAAACCCACGTCACGTTCTAAGCAAGAAACAACAGCTGCGAGAACTCGCTTCGTTGGTTCGGTTATGGGTGGTAGGGTGTTGGGGTAAGCAGGACAACTCGGGTGAGGTAGCGGGGGGAACTTGTTCGGGATAGACCATACGCTTGATCAGACTCGGGTACCAATCCTAGCTAATGTTGTCGTCGTACATGCCTCCAGACAGGCGATACCTCTTCGGTGTAGGGGCTTCTAGTTCCGGGACTACTCGGGGTGGCGATGAGGTAGGTAACTGCGGTTCCTTTCCATGAGCATGAGTCATCTAGTCAGATGATGATGTTGGTAGCGTCGACATCCCTACAGGTAAGCCGTGTATGCGCGCGTATGAGTGAATGAGGTAAAGAGATATGATAACGAAAGACTACACAAACTATATATGCAGTGCGTATAATTATAACTAATGGGTCGTTGTGGTTATAGTCTAGTATGCATGCAATTTCTAGTTCGCTATAACCAATGGCTCTGATACCAATCTGTCACACCCTCAAAATCCACTAACGGAGTTTTACCGTCAGAGGGTGTGAACTAACAGGATCGGAATCATTAGTTATAATCAAACCATAAATAAAGTTTTCAAACCACGAAAACGTTTAAGTGTAAATAAGTGCAGAAGCGTAAAACCTTAAACCAAAAGTTGCGTCACGCAGGACGACTTAAAAACCCAATTAATAATAACAGTTTAAAAACAAGTTTGCATAACCAAAAAGCGTTCAAAATAATGCATGATCCTATACCGCGCGCCCGCCTCGGCTACTTGATAATAACATACTAAAAGTGTCAACACGAGGTTGGTGAGTTCACAAGTTTATATAAAATAAAGCGTTTAGCGTTTTGCGTTTAGCGTTTACCAGATAGTGTTAAATCGATTATATATATGTAGGAAGCTAGCCTATAAAGCAAGTATTACTAAGTGTTCGACACCGAATCTGACTGTTTATCATGTGCCTTGCCACCAGGTCTATCCCGACCATGGTAATGTGTTAGCCAAAACTACACTCACTCGACCTCCAGTCGAGCTTAGCGTTGGGTGAGGTTTGTCAATCCCAGTAGTACTACTCAACATTGACTCGCTATTATCCAATACTAAACGGTTCGATGTGTAGGACTTCAGTTGTTTCGTTTGCCACTTAGCCTTTACAAGTGATATATAATCTAATAACAAAATCTAAAAGCGTTTCGGAGTATGTATTCTCCCCCAAGTGAAAAGCGTTTAAAAGAGTAAAAAGGGGAAACGTGAAACTCACTGTTTGCGAAGAATTCCAAAAACAAGTCACCCAAGTGATGCGCGTCACAGAAAACTCTCACTAGCGTTCTAAAACAACAAGGAGATTTTCTAAGTGTCGGAACTATTATCGAGTCTCTAGACTCGGCACATAACACCTATGCACAAAATATGTTTCGTGTTTCGTTTGTGAATTGTGTGTGTCTCAACAAACACATTCGTGATACGTTACATGTGTGAATAACTACTTACATATCGTGTATTAATATTGTACATTACTAGCAATTATTCCCCGCAAGGGCAATTTGGTCAAAACATAACAATTATCTAGTACTTAGCACATTTCATGTATTTTCACAAAGTTCAGCAGCTAGTTTCATCAAGACAGAATTCTACTTGAAAGATTACTCTATTCAACAGATCATAGCATCTCAATTAATTCACCAAAAATCGTCACAAAGAATACATGTGTTAGGTTTCCAAAACATATTTTATTGTATTTTTATTCCTCATAGATTTCTCACAATAAGCAAAACATTACAGCAAACTCACAGCAGTCAAAATCATGCGCAACCGAATGTTATTGTTATTCCCGTTAAATGGAAAATCCAATTAATGCAAGACCAATTGGGTTAGGTTCTTAACTCAACAAGTTAAATTCCAGAAGTGGAACCAACCCATTTGGTCTTGTAGTTCATGAGATATGCTAATTACAAAACAACTTAACAGCAGGTCTCACAACTCAGATTTGCACTTCAGTTTTGTAAAATCATAAAGATTAACTTTTACTCGTCCAAAAATTACAAATTTGGGCTTTATAGAAACTAGACTCATTATAGTACCCTGTAGTGTTAACAACCTCAACCAATTTCAACATTAACAATTAGTTACAGTCGTCTAAACATAACTTACAATCGGTCCAGTACCAGTTTTGACCTTTAATCATATTTAAATCGTTTGAGCAACCAAAACACCTCCAAATTAGGCGTTGTTGGACTTTCTGAAAACTAGACTCAGAGTAATACCTTGTAGACTCATAATTAGCTCAGTTTGCTTTTATATTCAACAAGTTACATGTCGTTCAGGTTTAACAATCTCTGCTGTCAAAACTCAGCAAGCACAAACAATCGTCTAACATGCATCCTAAGCATACCACATATCTCAGAACATGTAACGAGCATAATTAATCACAAAAATCAGTAATAACCCTCTAGGGTTTACAAATCATCAATGATTCAATAATCTTTCACCGTTCAAAATCACATATGATCATCAATATCAATAACTAACACATAATCAATCATCATCTAATCAAAATTACACATGCAAACACTAAATACATGATTTACAAAGTTAGGGCTTCATGTTTATACCTTAAAAACGCAGAAACAACCAAGGGAAACGTGAGAGATGCTTAGAAACGAGTGTAGGATGCTCCGATTATGAAGAACAAGATCAAAACAAGGTGATATGTGTGTGTGTGTGGCTGCCGATCGCAAAGAGAGGGGGGGGGGCTGGCCGATCGGGTTAGAGGGAGAGAGGGATGGGTTAGGGTTTTTAATATTATTAATAATAATATGTTACATCAAGGCCCCTCAACTTCTAATTATTACTTTTCTAGCTTAAATTAACTTGTTTGCATCTTGAGTTAGTGTTCTAACCAATATTATCATATAACACATAAGTCTAACACATAATTATCACATAATATGTTTTGTTGTTTTTCGTTTATTCACCAATGGTTTGCGTCAACTCGTTTGCGTTTCGGTGCAATTCCCGAAACACTACACATGTAGTAATTGTCAAGTGTCATTTAAAACCTTATTTTAAATGTAATGAGATGTGCGTTATAGATCCAGTGATCTTAAGTTTGAATTGACGGAGTTTGAGTTAACGGGGTTAACCTGAAATTGACGAGTGTCACAGAATGCATAAGAGTGATTATGGAAAGTAGACAACTAAGAGATATAGTTGTAAGAAGTGATTTCTATGAATATACTCAAGAACAATTAGAAAGAATGACAGCACTCACTTTGTATGATTATAAAAACAGAAACAGAGTGGCTGGAAGACAAATGAATGATCTTTCTAAATTCTTAAGAGAAGAAGCAAACAGAGGATTCAGATTTCTGAAAGTAAAGAGAATCTGGAAGACTGTCCAAATTCACAGATCAAAGAGAACTGCTAAGTTAAGAAGGATGGACATGGCTGAAACAAACTATAAGGTGAATGTCAGAGACAGGAATCCACTGTCAAACATGAACACATGCATAAGTCTTGAAAGAAGGATGGCACGCCCCAATTATACAGTCAAAAGAAATGGCATCATTACTGAAGTGGAATACAAAGAAAAAAATGACCATTACTTGCTGTGAAATTCTGATGGAAAAATATTGGGGATTATCAAGAAGGATGAAGACTTGAATTGCTTACATGATGAAGATCTAATGGATATTAGGGACTGGGTCATACCAGAAGGTCATACTCATTACCAAGCCCTTGATATCTTTAGAATGAGAGCTGCATCAGTGATAACAAATAGAAGGCAAGCCGCTTACAGTGCATGAAAAAGACAAAATTCCTAGACTAGGCTTTTACTTTATAATGTCTTATGACAGCCTTTTTGAATATGTATTTTTTATGTTAATTGTATATGTAATTTGACTTTTAATTTGATGTGTATTTTGACTAAGTGTAAGTAACCTTAGAAATGTTTTGGGTCAGCTGAGGTGTTCCAATCTCGGGGGAGATTGTTGAGTCAAGATTTGACACAAAACTGATCAGATGGAAGATTGGAATCTTCTCAACCTCCTCAGATTTCGCTAAGTATGGATCGGGGAACACCTCAGACCTCCGAGCATGCTTTTACTTTGCCGGGTATGATATTTTGTGTATCGGGCAGAGTTATATTCACTAAGTCTCCTTTAGTGAATATCCGAGCAGGGTTTGCAAACTAGTGCATTACCGGGTATGGTTCACTAGTATATGCAAGTCCGGGAAAGGATCACTTTATCAAGCAGGATTGTTCTTCTTAGCCAAGTAAAGTTCACTTCCGAGTAAGCTTTAGGCTAACCAAGCTTATGAAGCCAAGAAATTGGAAGACCGGGCAAGGTATTCATTAATAAGTATGGTCCAGGTAGGCTTGATGATCTAATGATATATCTCAAGTATCATCGGGCAAGGTTCAACTTAAGCAAGGAACAGTGCAACCGAGTACACTTTGCTAATAAGTTATTTTCTAACAAAGGGTTGAAGGGACCATTGAAGAACAAGGTTGCTCGTAAGGGTTTGTCGGGCAAAGTCTGGCAAAGTCAAGAAGATTGAAGTCTACCCGGTGAGTATTTTACTTGGTAAAATACTATTCAAGTAAAGTCTACCTAGAAACTGATCCCGAGCACACTTCTATGTTACCAAGTTATGAAGGATGGCCGAGCATACTCGGAAAGACAAGATTGATGCAAAGCCTACCCGGAAGACTTGTTTTACACTTAGAATATTTTTGAATATGTAATTTGAATATGTATTATCGGATAGGGTTTCTAGAGGGAATGACAGTTGTCCACAGGTGTCAGGCCTATAAATAGAATAATTTAGGGCACACCTGGACACACAACAAGGCAGACAGTCACATTTATTAAGAAAGAATATTATGTGTGACGGCTGAAACCTTCCTCATCAAGAAACCCTAAAACGATTATCCACTTTGTATAAATCATTTATATAAATGGAAATCTTTTCAGTAAATCTTGTTTGTGTTGATCACCATTGAATACTGTTTAAGCAACCATATGTTTTTTATTGATTCCGCCTTTAACAAACGGTGAACTTTCTAAATATAGCAACCCTTCATTAACTCCCTTGTCAACACATCTATTTGTGTGAGTTATGACATGATTCGAGTAAGATCCAGCTGAAATCGGGGACCTGACAATACGGTACTGTCCCTTCTTCAGCCGTATAATAAATGTAGCCGTCTCACCATCATAAGTACAAAACTTCATCTCATCAAGATCACTTTAAGGAAATCTCTTGGTGATCGGAATGGACATCACTTTAGCAGTTGGAGGCCACATAATGTTCATCATCGGCTTATTAGTATAAGGATTATGAACCCCCGTCTCTTTCTTGACAAAAGACTCAGTAGTAGGCATATCGGGGAACCCTTTTTCAACTTGGTTGCTCAAAAAGTTCCAGAAATTGGTGGCCTTTGGATCATGATTTGGGTTGTGGAAAGGAGTTTGTATTAAATCACTCCAATCGACTTTCGTCCATGACCCAAAATATTTCATTTTCTTGTTGTATTCCATATTCCCAGACTTGCGCTTGACCCACCGCATTTCTTTATCTATATCATATCACCATGAAAAGACTCTCGAACGATCACCATACTTGTCATAGAAACCGTTTTGGAGTTACACCACAAATTTATCTAGATGATCGAAAAATACGACGTTCTGATTGGAGTTCTTCATGATCAATGTATTCCTTTTGATTCTTTCTATTTGCTCAGCGGTCTTGGGTGGAGCAGTTAAGTATTTCTTCAGTTGCGCAGAAGTGTCAATATCACTGCTATCATCAACTCCCTTAAACTCATCTCTAAATCGTTTAACGAGCTTTTATTGCAGATCAAAGTATAGATAAGTAAGACCACCCATGCTAGCCTGAAGTTCTTGAATCTTGGAGTGTTTATTGGTGTTTCTGGCTTCAAGCTCTTGAATACGTACATCTTTTACCACAGAGTCTTGTTCAAGCTCAAAGACCCTGCCTGCAAAGCGTGTACATCAACAGGATCAGCTTCTAACGCAATCACTTTAACCTTGTCTTGTAAAAACGTTTCTTGCATAGCAAGAATGTGAGAAATCTTCTTAGCTGCACTCGAGCTTTCTTGACCAATTGGATCAGATGATCCATAGGGTTCAATAGTTTACTGGATATGGGCTTCAAAGTCAAACTCTTACCGAATGTCATCATAATCTGGATCTCGAGAATGTTGGGCTTCAACAAATGAGCCTTGTACAGACAGAGTCTCAACAATAGGCTCAGTTGGTGTTTGTTGAAAAGTTGGTAAAATATCACTTGCCACACCAGGTCTTGGATCCTTCTTTCTTCGTTTACGTAGAATAAGATCGGTGGATGGCTCATCTTCAACAACTTCATCATCTGTCACAGTAACTGTTTTAGGAGGTTTCAATGTAGTTTACTGGAGCTTTTTTTAAACGTCTCAAAAGATTCAAGTTGTTCAGAAGTGGATACAGATTGTTGCACTTGATGTTCTGTCTCCAAGGGTTGAGATGAAGAACTGTAAGATTTGTCGTCAAAAATAGTTTTAAAGGTAGTTCAAGGCCTTTGAACATGAACAACTTGTTCCTCAGAAATAATAACAACAGCAAGAACTTCAGTCTCAGCAAATTTAACAAATTTTACAAGAGGATGAAGTCCCTAATAAACCACTTTAGCCCCTTTCCTTGATTGTTTTATTAAATCAAAGGTATTTGGACCACTGGCCTTTAGATCAAGAGTCTTTATAGATCGATTCAGCTCAGGATAATGAGAATCAAAGATAATCTGTAGAAACCTCAAATACATCATAAATATCTCCTTCTTCTTCCCATTCAGGTTACTTATTATCTCATCGAACACAAACTTTGAGTAGTTGTAGTTCCAGCCCATGATCAAAGTAAACACAACCGGCATCTGAGTGTGGCTGATCTTGCCAGAATCGTATTTTCTTCCCGAGACACACATAAAGAATGCGTGAATCAGGAACCTCTAGTACGGATGGAATAAATTCTTAATGGTAGGAGGATAGGTTCATTCATAGGCCATACTCTGCACAATCTCTGCTACAGACTCAGTTGAATACTCTGTAGGGTAATCAGGTTTATTACCAAACAACAACACTTCTCGTATAGTGGCTCTAGAGATAGTCACTGGTTTCTTCTATTTTGTAAGGTAATCGGGTTGATCCCTGGCACCTCGTTGATTTATCGAGGCGTGGTTCCAGAAATCTGTCACAATCTTCTTGCAGATCACAGGATTTTCTCGTAGTGCGTGAGAAATCTTGCATGAATTCAGCCCCACAATCATAAACTTGAATTCTTTGTGAGATGAAGGAGGATCAAACGGACATCCAACTACATTATGTGTATCAACATACTTTAGAGGTGCTTGATCAGTCATGACCTCAACAAATGAGTCAAGTTAGATACATATTCACTTAAGTTCAAAATCTATTACCTTTTGGATTTGATAACATTATAATATTTTAAGGACCAAACTTTAAAATAATGAAACTATAGGTCCCTTTTATAAAAATTTAGTCCAAATAACTGTTTAATTAGTTTTCTGTCAAAAAATGTGTGTTTTCTGTAACAAAGTAGAGTTTTCGGTCATTAATAACATATTTGGGTCAAAATAAGAGATTTCGGTCCAACAAATTAATTTTCTGTTAAATAACAAGCCATGATAGCCGAGAACCATGGGTTTTAGGTCAACCTTATGAGTTCTCTGTCAAACATGACCGAGAACCCTTGAGATCTCTGTTAGACTCAGGGGTTCTCTGGTTGACCGAAGGTTATCCATCAACCATCCTCGAGAACCCAGGATCCCGAGATCTCCGACGATCTCGAACACATAAACCCTTTGAAATTCTCCTCGAATACTATGCCATCTTCGGAAACACACCAAAACTGCCATTGACGGAGAACCTGAACTCTTTGAAACACGTAATACAACCAAACACACCGTAATCATACATCACAATTATAAATCACAATCCAAATATCACTATCAAAGTTTTATCCTCAGAGCATCCCTATCAAGCCCAAAGCTCATTCATAACTAGAGATGGTCCACAGCAACCCAAGAACAAATCACATGGTCCAAAGTTTTACCTTTAACGATTTTTGAAAGACAATCAGATGATCAAAGATGATAAAAATGAAGGAAAATATATTTTTAGATTAAGAGGAGAGAGGATTATTTGCAGGTTTGATTTCTATTACAATAATACACACAAATAATAATTATTGCCTTTAATATTTCAAAGATTTGGATTTGGCCGAAAGCTGATGGGCCGAGAACCAAAACATTCTCATTAACATTTGGGTCAGACCATATGGGCTGAAAACACAATTTAAGCCACCAAGCCCGATCCACGTTTGATAAAAATGATTCCTTAACGCATTTGTTTCGACAAGAGTAAACATGAGGAAAAACCAAAGACGTAAAATAAAATAAAAATGGAAAAATTAAATTAAAAAATTAACATAAAACCAAAATAAAAACAAGTTTTACCACTCGACTTTCAGTTGATCTAAGATATTGCGCGATCAAATTTCCGTTTTGTCAAGTGAGCAAACTTTTATGAAAAGATCCGAACATGGAATCATATTGACAAAGATGCTTTCAAAATGATTCATTTTCAACATTATTATGATAGAGAGAACATGTTAATTTCAGGAATTTAGATACTTAGCATGATTTTCATTGCATTAGCTATATGCATTAGGTTCAATTAGGCATAAAGCTTAGATGGACATCACTTATCGACCTATGATGCCTCTTATATCTTCTCAAAGCGTATTTGGCTTTCTCCAGATCACCCCAGTTTGACTCCAACCCCCTAGTGCTTAACGAAAAGATTTTTGACATTAACTATACGAACAAAAACTTAAGCTTTATGGTTTAACGTTGGACTTACATGTCATCCGGACTTACAAGCCTTTCATTCAGAGTGTTTAGGACTTACTTGAAAGCCCCGCCCTTGTAGTTCTAGTTTGACCCTTTAAGCTTTAAAACAATTTTGACTTCAAGAATATATACTACTAGCTTTTAGACCGCGTGTTACGCAGGTTACTTTTAGTTTTTCTACTTATTGATTATGTATATTTTTCATGTAGGATGTGTTTAGGTATTAAACTTAAAGGTTATATGAACTTATAAATTATGTTATATTAATTAGCTGTAGTTAAAGTATAGTTTATTTTGTTTTTTGTTTATATCTCGAATGAATCTCATTGGTCTAGTATTTAACGTGACCCAACATTTTGTTATCTAAGATGCGAATTTTCGTCTTAATATACATGAATGCATATTGAAATTTATATGGTTTGTGTTATTTACGTTGGATTGAGTTGTTACGGTTCGTTGGTGATGTAGTACGTATATGTTGTTTAATGGATCACCAAAATAGGGCTCTCATGTGTCTATCAATTAATGTAGCCTAAAATTTTGTGTTTTGTTGTTTAGAATATGTATTTTGTGCTTGATAGTGAATTGAGCTTTTAATAAATTGATGTATTTGAATTTCTATAGGCCAATTCTAGTTCCACTTCTATCTGAAATGGGTGCATCATGTGTTATCACTTCATTTTTTGGTAAATTATTAATTTATAATATTTTTTTGTATGATGTTTACTTTGTGATTTTTTTTATTATTTTGTATGTATTTGTTGTATTTATAGATTTTGTAGTATAGTTATTGTTTTGTATTAAAAAAATTTAATTTTTTAATTAGCTTTTATCATTATCAAATATAATAGAATTTATATTAGTTTATGAATTATATTAACGAAAATTTTAGGGTCATATGTAAAAACTAAATTTTTAAAAATTTATTATTTTATTAATAATGTATACGTTTATAATATTTTATACATAAATTTTTGTATTATGAAGTTTTGTAGATTTATTTCATTTTTATATTTTAAAATGGGTAATAATTGGAAGCTGTCATTTGAAAATGACGCTATAATGATGATAAACCGTCTTGAGAAACTCTTTTCTCGCCTTCTTTATCAAATCCTTCGTTTCATCAAACAATTAGAAACTCTAAGTTAATATTCACCTTAATTAGGACGAATTTTGTTGTTAAGTGGAAGTTTTGTAGGTTGTTGAAGGGATTTGTGTTTGTTCTAAGTTTATTTGATCAAAAATTGTGTCAATAACAATTTACAACCACTTTTAAAATAATATATTGGTTTTGAATAATCTCAACTATCACCTTTTGGCTACTGCCGATCATAAGTAATGAAAAGACTAATGAGAGTCCTACCTTTTATCATTTTTTTCTACCAATGAACCATGACTAACGAAATCCAAACGTCGTTAGTTTTCATGGTGTGACATTCTTATTTGGCATATATGGGGCATGCTTATGTGACATATTACACTGCCACCACCACCACCACCACGGCAGTCACCACCACCACGACCACGACCGCCACCACCACCAGTTTTCTAAAAATATTGAAATATTTTATATATGTTTTATTGGGTGAATTTTGACTTTTAAAGTCAAGCCAACAAATTTAAAAGGAAGATAAACTATTAATATGAATCTTGTCACTTAACTTCTAGAGTTCACATGGTACTTCAGCAAATGTTAATACAAGCTTTAACCTTGATGGCTCCTCCTGCCATATATGAAGGTGATATTATGACTCATTTATAAACAGTCCATTACAAAGCATGATCACAAAGAAATTATGTATACTTGTTGTATCTTCTTTATCAGAAGAATTATATTTTGAGGATACAATGGAGCTAAATTAGTATTTATCTTCTGTCAAGGTATTCATAAAATTCTGTCAAGGTTAGGTCAGACTGCGCGAACCCATTAGCATGATAACAAAAACACAATGCAATAAACTTTAGACGAATTTTAACCCGTTGACCCATATGAACCTTTTAGGATTATGTTTTATTCTTTCTTCTTGTATTTTTAGTTAGAGCTTGTACATGTAGAAAGTTTTCTAAAAGTTTGACACTATAATTATTAAACGATTAATGTAAAAAATGGTTTTAAACAACATATTACCAACATAAAAAGGCACACACATACCCAAAAGCACATCATAAACACACATTACATATAGAGTAGAAACAACTGACCTTGAGTGTAGTACCAACACACCCTCATAAGATTGCTACTTCAAAGAAATATCATGCAACTCAAGTTGCAAGAACAATTCTCCATTTGTAATATGCGAAATTATATTATTTCTTTATTTATGTTCAAAACTGCATATAACACCTTCGTTCAATTTAGATACTTAAACTTACAAATAAGTAAAATATGTAGTAATATTGAATTGAAAGTGAAGTTTCAAACACCAAAAATATCGTTATCTAAAAAATATATTATTAAACAAAACCATATAAATCCAAAAGTCAAACAAACAGACGTGAATATAAAAACAAAAATGTTGCAAATTAAATAAGCATCTAAATTAAAGTGAGTTCTGAAATGCAAATAAAGCAGTAGATAAAACAATTTACAGATCCTTACAATAAGTTATATCCAATCTGCATAAAAGAAATTATTTGACCATGAAACCAAAGTTTACTGGAATACCCCCACCGAAGTACTTAAGTAAATTTAAACCAATCAGCATGAAATTACATTTTATAAATAACTGTTTGATCATTAAAGTCAAACTCCACCAGAATACTTTACTGAGGTGTTTAGCCCAAAACATTAAAGTTTACCGAAAATAATATTTTGAAATTGAATACAATAATAATAATAATATATATCATAAAACCTTCAAAAAATTATCAAAAAAACCAAATTAATAAACAAATGTTAATCTATAATAGTTAACAAAGGCTGATCTTAAATATAGAACACAAGCCAATCTATTTAGGTATACATATAGATCAGGGGCAATGATACAACTTACTTATTGAATTCGATTTGTAATTAGCATAAAAAAGACGCCTGCAAAAAAAAGGATTCGAAATTAGTGCGCAATTAATGTGTTGCTGAAGCGATGAAATAGCACCATAGAATCTTTGATTGAAAGGTAAGGTTTTGCAATTATGAAGATAGAGAAAGACTTTCTTTCCACCATGATTTTCGCTCGGTCTTCTCCCTGTTTCGATCAACACCAATGATAAGGTGGGTGTGAGCAAGGTCTCACAGGCAGAGGAAAGAGGAAAATGTTAATATGAGTTTTTATGACCTGTCACACCCCGAAAATCTTAGTTAAGACAGCGGAAGACTTTAATTTAAGTCGTTTGGGTCGTGAAAGATGTTGATAGCTAACTAAAATTGGGCAAGAATATATAATAATAAAACTTTAACTTTTATTTAATAAAATGTTTATTACATCATCAGAGTTATACACGTGCTACTGAACAGTTTATTAAAATCCCAGTTCCTACATTATTCAAACACACATACAATGCTCTCTTTTCCTTGTCCCATCAAAGCCATCACTTACCTGAAAAGCATATTAAAATAAACGTCAACACGAATGTTGGTGAGTTCTCTTTATTGAAATTAATATATATATATATATATATATATATATATATATATATATATTATAATGAAAAAATCAACATAATCAACATTATATCAATTTTTCGAGAAATAACTTAAATGAATACTTACAAATTATTTCCATACAATGGTTCAACGACCATTACTTTCATAATCTATTACCATAAACAACGGTGGTAATCTTTTCCTACCGTTCTTTTAACATGGTAATTATATCTTTCAAAATTCTCAATAATCGAACTTGCCATATAAATGAAACATTTTATCTTCTAAATATATCGTATTGTTGCAGACTAGCAAGGAATACAACAAGTGTATGAGTATCAAAATTGATAACTCTATACCTACCATATTCAAAATATTCCCATTTTTACCCAACGCGATTAGAAATAGGAGGCGTCACCCCGATAGATCTACCAATATTTTTTGCCCTTATTAATTCGGTTACAGTTATTTAACCAATTGTTGACTCATCCCACTTTTTACACGGTTTGTAAAATAAAATTCTTTAAAAAAACTTTCAATAAAATCGGTAGAGAATATGTTCCCCCCCCCCAAAAAAAAACACAATAAAATTCATTTTGAAAATGAGGGGTCGATAGAGTAACTCACGGCTGAAGTTGTTCGTTCCAAAAATTGTGTGTCCTACATTAGTACACGATTTGTTAATAAAATTTTGTTTGATTTTTAGTTTATAAATATATTTAAGTTGTTAGTCCTAGTCTAATGACCACACAAGCACATAAACAAGTAATTTCCTATCTAGACAAGTTAACAAGAAAGTATAGTTCGAATTTTGTTAACTATTATTTTAATAACTAAGTAAACTAATAAACAAAATAAAATACGTAAATATAATAAAATATTAAAGTTTCAGTTGATGAAATTTTTTAAGAAAATATTAAATTATTTTTTTTAATGAATCTTGTGGGTTTTGTTGGTTTCGCGTTTAAAAACGAATCGTTCGACTTTTCGTATAAAATATAATTTTTAATTCTTAAAAAAATACTTATTACTTATATATATATTAGTCAATTTTAGAAGTTACTTTACAAAAATATATTATTTTCATTTTGTTAATATTTTCTTAATATTGCAACTTTTTAACGTTTTCGTGCCTGTTTTCGCGACACGAACAGTTTAGGGCTAAGTTTTGTTATCTTGTCCTCTTCTCATATACTAACTTATGTTATATATAAGTATTTTATAACTTTAGGGGCTTTACTAAAACAGTCCATAATTGTCGTGTCGGCTCACTTTTAAAAGCCGATTTTCGACCGTTAAATTTACCGACAAGTAAAATGAGTCAAGTAAGATCACACCAATTGTCCTATGAACAAATATACACATTATAACACATAATTCAACCTTAATTCCAGATTTGTTCATATAGTTTCACATAACACATTTAAATCAATTTCAAGCTTCTAACTCATAACTTAAGTTTATTAATAATGTCACTAATCAAGCTTATCATTTCTTATATGAACAAAAATTATAATAAAACTTAATAAAACAGATTTCAAACTACTATTATGATTCCCTTAACAATCCAAATCAATACTTTACAGCTATATTCTTTATTCACATTTAGAAGGTTCTAACATTTGTGTAATCATGTAGGTCCTTTTCAAGAATCAATTAACAACTTTGAGTTTATTCCTATTATTGTCTAATCATAAAGTCATTCCATATCATCAAATCATTAAGTCATTCAAATCATCAAATTATTAGTTCATGCATTTTCAGCATTCTTATGTTTAATTAACAAAGTTTCCTATTGTACTAACTTTTAGTTTTTGATAATTATATCTAATTCAGTCTTATCAATCAAAGTATGAACTTCAAGATGAATGTATGCATGTGTAAGTGGGTTCAATCCTTCTTCTTTCATGTGCATACATATAACGACTCACATACATACACATCAACATCCATAATTTAAAATCTTCAAGCTCAATCCCAACTCAAGAACACTTAATCTAACATATTTAACCCTATAAATCAACTCAGAAAAAAACTTACACGTATTCTTGAATATCAAAGGATGAATATGAGAATGTGATGGGTTTGAGTGTGATGATCCATCTTCCTAATCTTCCTTTAGTTGATAATCTTCATTGTTCTTAATCAAAGTTTGATTGTAAGTATGTGTTTGTTATTTATAGTTTGAATTTGTGATGGCGAATATGTTTGTGTGTGTTCTATGTATATAGAGAGAGTAAGGGAGGAGTAGATTGGTGAATTGGATAACAGGGGGGGTTATGTGGATGAGTTGGATTTACACAACACAATTCTTTTCGATTATGACAATCATTAGGTGAGTGACTTGGAGGATGGCTATTGGAGGAAAGGGAGGTGGAGGTGGTGATGTGGCAAGGTGAGCCGGCCCAAAGGTGGGGTGGTTGAAGGGGTTGGGTTATAATATATATAGTTTGGTTCATTGGTTTAACGTATTGCGAGATTTAGATAATCAATCGGATCCCGTTTTTGATAATATTTGTCAGACTTTGAACAAAATCAAATTCCCTATCAATATGGATTATAAAAACTATTTTTCTTAAAATAGTTTGTGCCGGGTTTTTTCTGGGTCCTATACTGGCTTTTGGTTACTTATTTATCAATTTTTACGATTCGAGCCTTATAAAATTACGTTTATACATTGTCTCCAATGCATATTTTAAATTTTGGGGCCATTTAATAATATTAATGATTTATTTATTTTCCGGCCCGCTGCCCGAGTTTATTTCACGTTACGCTCCTTACGTGTCAAAGTTAGGACTCTAGGTTGACTTCGAAAGATATTGAATTTTCATAAAGGAATATCTTATTCATAAAATGATATTATGAAGCTAATCATGATTACATTAGTGATAATTTTTGCCGAGTATTACATTCTCCCTTTCTTTTAGAAATTTCCTCCCGAAATTTAGGAAGTGTCACTGGCTTTAGACTCAACTGGAAATAGATGAGGAAATTTTTGTTTCATCTAGTCTTGTCGTTCCAAGTTGAACTCTGGACCTAGCCTTGAATTCCAACGAACTTTTAATTTCTTGATTCAATTTCGTCTAAGCTTTTTTATTTTTCAGTCCATGACCTGTACAGGCTCTTCGACGAATCGAAACTTATCGTCAACAAGAATATCCTTAACAGGAACAATCAATGATTCATTAGATAAGCATTTCTTCATATTTGATACGTGGAACACATCGTGTATTTCGTTCAACTCTGAAGGCAGTTCGAGTCGATATGCTACCGGACCAATTCGATTGGTGATTTTGAATGGTCCAACATATCGAGGACTCAACTTTCCTCTTGTTCTAAATCTGATCACTCCTTTCCAGGGTGACACTTTTAACAATACGTGGTCTCCCACTTGGAATTCCAATGGTCTCCTTCAATTGTCGGCATAACTCTTTTGTCGATCTGCTGCAGCCTTCAACCTGTCTTTGATCTGGAAGACCCTGTCGGTGGTCTCCTGAACAATTTCAGGTCTTGTTAGTTGTTTTTCTCCAATATAGGCCCAACAAAGAGGGGATCAACATTTCCTCCCATATAAAGCTTCAAACAGTGCAGCTTTAATAATAGATTGGTAGTTGTTATGATAGGAAAATTCAGCTAACGGTAAATGGGTATCCCAACTTTCGCTGAAATCAAGAACACAGGCTCGCAACATATCTTCCAACTTTTGGTCATCTATATTTGACCATTGGTTTGGGTAAGCGGTGCTCATGTCCAATCGTGTGCCTAAGGATTCGTGTCGGGATTGCCAAAATCGAGAAAAGAAACGACCGTATCTGTCAGAGATAATTGAAATGGGTACACCATGTTTGGCTACAATTTAGATAAAGTCGAGTTAATTTCTCTAAGCTATTCTTTTCACGGATGGGAATTAAATGAGCATATTTTGTCAATCGATCCATAATAACCCAAATGGAATCGTGGTTACTGGGGGGGGGGGGTAGTTGGTAGTTTGGTCACAAAATCCATGGTAATATTTTCCCATTTCCATTTTGGAATCTCAGGCTGCTGTAACAGTCCAGATGGCTTATGGTGTTCAGTCTTCACTTTTGAACGTGTCAAACACTTGCAGACATAAACCGATATATCCCCTTTCATATTTGGCCAACAATAGAATTCTTGGAGATCTTTGTACATTTTGGTGGATCCTAGGTGATTTGAGTAATTGGATTTATGTGCTTCATCCATTACTAGGTTTTGCAAATTCCCAAATCGTGGTACCCAAACTCAGTCGATCAAGTATAGTGTACCATCAGATTTTGCTATGAATTCACACTCATGACCTCGCAATCTCTCGCCTTTTATGTTTTGTGGTTTCAAAGCTTCTCTTTGTGCATCTTGGATTCGAGTGGTAAGACGTGTCTGAATTGTTAATCCTAATGCACGGACACGAAGTGGTTTTTCTCTTTCTTTTCTACTCAAGGCATCAGCTTGAACATTTGTTTTTCCAGGGTGGTAGCGAATGTCGCAGTCGTAGTCGTTGAGTAGTTCTACCCACCTTCGTTATCTCAAATTAAGATATTTTTGATCAAATATGTGTTGGAGAGTTTTTTGGTAGGTGAAGATCGTGCACTTGGTTCCATAGAGGTAATGTCTCCAGATTTTGAGGGCAAATACCACAGCTCCTAGTTCCAGATCATGGGTTGTGTAATTCTTTTTTACACCTTGAATTGTCGTGATGCATAGGCTATCACTTTATCTCGTTACATAAGCACGCATCCGAGTCCTAATCATTAAGCATCACAATAAACTAAAAATCCATCTTTTTCTTCTGGAAGTGGCAGGATTGGTGCACTACACAACTTCTGCTTAAGTAGCTTGAAAACTTCTTCCTGCTTCTCAGTCCAATCATATTTCTCGTCCTTCTGGGTTAACTGGGTTAAATGTTGAGTTATGGAGGAAAATTTTTCGATAAATCTACGGTAATAACCAGCCAATCCCAAAAATTTTCGCACTTCAGTGGGTGACCTTGGTGTCTCCCAACTCTTAATTGCTTCAATTTTTGTGGGATCAACATGGATACCATTTTTATTAACTACATGCCCTAGAAAGTGGACTTCTCGAAGCCAGAAATCACATTTAGAGAATTTGGCATATAATTTTCTTTCTTTAGCAACTCTAGGATTAATTTCATGTATTTCTCATGCTCTTCCTTGGTTCGTGAATAAATAAAATATCATCGATGAATACTATCACGAATTTATCCAAGTATGGCTTACAAACTCGGTTCATCAGGTCCATGAATATCGCAGGTGCATTGATTAGACCAAATGGTATAACCAGAAATTCATAATGGCCATATCGTGTTCTAAAAGCAGTTTTATGAATATCTTCTTCTGCAACTCGTAGTTGGTGGTATCCGGATAGCAGATCAACCTTTGAGTAATAGTTGGATCTTTGCAACTGGTCAAACAAATAATCAATCCTCGGTAGTGGGTACCGATTCTTAATGGTGAGTTTGTTCAGTTCTAGGTAATCGTTACACATCCGAAAAGAGCCGTCTTTCTTTTTCACGAATAATAAGACTGGAGCTCCCCAAGGTGAGAAACTCGGTCTTATGTATCATTTATCCAATAAAACCTGAAGCTTATTGGATAGCTCCTGCATTTCCGATGGTGCTAATTTGTACTGAGATTGAGCTATCGGAGAGGCATCTTGAACCAGATCGATTTTGAATTCAACCTGTCGCTGAGGAGGTAATCCAGGCAAATATTCCGAAACTTCTGGAAAGTCTCGGACTATGGTAATATCATCTGCTTTTTGCTCTTTGGCTTTTGTATCAACTACATTAACGAGGAATGCCGGATACACTTTGTGTAGAATTTTACGGGTTTTCATGATACCGGAGAGTTCTAATTAGGAATTACATTGATCGCCTTGGATAGTAAAGGATTCACCATTCTGGGTTGGAAAACGAACTAGCTTTTCTGAACATATTATCTCAGATCCATTCTTGGACAGCCAATCCATTCCCACAATTTTATCAAAACTGCCTAATTCGACGGGTAAATGATTGATATTGAACTTATGGTTTGCCAATAGAATATTAAAGTTACGTGCGAATTCACTGGTTTCTATTAACTTTCCATTAGCTAATTAGATAGAGTATTTGGTATCTAACTTACTGGTTTCTATTCCTTTCGAATTGTTTGTAAACGTACCGGTGACCACAAATGAATCCTTCCGAGCTTTTTTCGCGTTCATCTCGGATGCCTTGCCTTTGGTGTTTTGACCTTTGAGTTTATGACAATCCGTCCTGTAATATCCTATAACACCGCATTCAAAACATCCCGGGTTTTGGTTTCCCGAACCGGATTTTATGATCTTGGGGTAACAGTCGCGAGTTTCATCTCCAAAACGGTTGCACCGGTTGCATCTTCAACAATCACCAGCGTGATTTTTCCGCTCTTGTTGCATGAGGGCGTTAGACCAAAGCTTCCTCCGGGTCCTCTCGCATTAGCAGCAAACATTCATTCGTCACCAAAGTTCCTCTTGAACTGTCTACCAAAGTTCCTATTCCACTTTCTCTTGAGTTCGTCGGGTTTCTGATTCACACTGGCTGGTTTTCGTTCGGGTTCTCGAGTGACTGTTTTCTTTCCAGTTTCTTTTAGTATCCTCATACGAACTGCATCATCAGTCAAGGATTTTTCCAATTCTCTGGCTGACTGGATGGTGGTTGGGTTAGATGAGGTGACCATTCCTCGGATTTTGGGAGCTAAGCCCCAGTTGTACCTCTCTATTCATGCATATTCAGGCGTAACTAGTCGGGGTACCAGTCATGCCAATGCGTTGAATCGCGAGGTATATTTTCCGATGTCGGAACCTTCCATCTTTAACTACCAGAATTCGTATTCGATTTTCTAGAGTTTGTTTCGGGTACAGTACTCTTTCTGTAACATCTCTTTTAATTCTTCTAAGGTTAGACGGTAAAGGTGTCTTCTCCTAAATTTTAGATAAAGGAGTTCCACCATTCGAGCGCTTCATCACGAAATGAACATACCCCATATTTTGTTCTTTCAAGAGGGGTGGGATTACTAATTTTCATGACAGATTCCATTTTCTCAATCCATCTGTTATTTTCTAAAGGTCCTTCAGCTCCGGTAAATTCTTTCGGGCCACAACCTTGAAAAATTTTGTATGAGCACCCGTGTACCGTGCTACCTGGGGGATTATCGTTTAGAGTTTCGTTTCTAAGAGTCTCTCCTGTTCGTTATTAGTTGTTTTTCGGGTGGTTTGGCTTGGATTACGGTTAGCCTGACGTTGATCTAGTGATGTGTTTACATATTGGGCAATTAATTGTGCTAATGCTTCTTGAGAAGATGGTAATCCGGATGCTTGTTTGGTAGTAGTTTGTCTTGTTTTAGGCGCCTTGATTTTTTTTTAGAAAAAAAGTATATTTGTTAGTTTTGAACAATTTTCATAACTAAAATATTAGCATAACATAACTCATAATCTAAACAACCATACAGGGGGGGGTTGTTACTACAAAAAAGAAATTATTCAAAAATAGGTGTAATACATACTACACCTTAACATCATCCACCCACCATAGTTTAAAGTAACAAAAGATAACAAGTTTTAAGTTAAGCACATAACATCCTACATCAACTAGAAAACATTACTTATAAGCCCAATCTAATGTAGGCCCATAAAGTAATGTACACAAGGTCCAGTAACCTCAGTCTTGGACTCCAAGCTTCCTACCCGCGCCTCCGTTGTAACATTCGTCAATTTTCGGACCCGAAAACCAGACTCGTTAAATTTTTTTTATAATTTATTTATTTGATTTTAGTTATAAGATTGTACAAAATCAACCCTTAGTCAACTTTGATTGACTTTTGCACTTGCCGAGACCTAATTGCAAAAATTATTCAATCTCCCCCCCCCCCCCTCCTCTCTTCCCTTCCCTGTCGACCCACCACCTCACCCTTTCTTTCCTTAGTTGCAGCCACTAATTCTCGGATTAATTGACGAAAATTATGTAACCAATCAATTCCTAAACAAAAACCGCGTCCACCAACACCCTAAACATGGTATATATTTATCAATTGACAGCTAATTTGTTAAAAACGAACCACGGCCAAAATCGACCCAAAACCACTATAAATACGTAAACATATTTCGATTAAACTTGCCCACACCACCCTCACTACATTTCGACCTAAACCCCTAAGCTAATTACGGTAAACAAAGCCGTCAATGCTCGTTTATGATCAAAACAGAGTCGAACCTCTTGTTCTTCGTTCCCCGTCAATTCCGTCACCATAATAGGTAATTAACTATGCATTGAGATTGGTTTTATAGCTCAGAAACATTAACCCTAAATCAATCTTAACAAGCCTTAAACGATTTAATCAATTTAAAATCCAAGGGTTTGTGTTTGAAATTGGGGAAGAACCGAACCTGTGTATTTCTATTTGCAGTTCCATGTTGTTACCAAATCTAAGCGCTGGCCTGATGGTCAACGTATGTTTCTCAAAAACATATTCCGGCCAGGGGCGCGGGTTCGAATCCCCCAGGCCCGGTTTTTGGTATATTTTTTTTAATGTTCTTTCTACCAATTTCTTAACATTTTTATGTATATAAATTATTAAATAAACATTATCTTAATAAACCGATGATATTAATATTTTTTTATACCGTTCATTTAATAAACCGAACAAATGAGTTATTAACTATCGAAGAATAAACTTTCTTTCCCCGTTAATATACCTATTTATATTAAAAAATAATGGTTATTCATCAAAGATTAATCACACCTAAAATTTATAATAATGATAATAATAATAATAATTTAGCTAAGTAATTTATAAACGAATGACATTTTTCTAAATATATATTGTTATTGCTTTAATAATATAAGTACGAATATTTTATAAACAATTATATTTTATATAATATTAATTTATAAGTAATCTTTATTAATCATAAACTTTAAGTAAAAAATGTTATACTTTCAATAGCCGTTCATACCTCGTTTCTCTCTAAGTACTTTTGTTAATTTGTAGTATTTTCCCGTTATTACACTTGTTAGGATTTGACCTTGCTACCTCTCGAGCGTGACGCTTATTCTCCTACCAATCTTAACGTATTTATTTGCTTATTATCTAAGGTGAGTTTACATATCCCCTTTTTCATCTTTTAAATTTTGGGGGTGGCATGTATACCCTATTTAAATTACTCATTTTTATTTCCACATCTATTCAAAACACAATTCAATATATGTTTATGTGTGATAATGCTCTATGTGCTTAATTGTTTATTTTATGCTTGGTGGTTGGTATCTCATCCTCATCTAGTATGATCATACATTTACGCAAGTACTTTGATTTCGTATCAATAAGAACAGGTCCACATCTATTTAGTTGTTTACATTTTCATAGAAATTGTAATACTCATTTATTACATATGAATTGTGGTTTTTATCTCTCTCTCTCTCTCTATATATATATATATATCTCAACTAAAACTTATGTACTCTCACCAACATTCATGTTTACAAACTTATGTGCTATAGGTACAAGTAATTTACATTGTTCAAGATCGAAGAAATTAGTTTTACCTTAAGATATTATTCAAAATACAAAACATGATGTAATTGTTGTTTATTATTGAATTTGTGTATTTGTTTAATGTTAATGATATTAAATAATCATTTTCGCTTTAATTAGTGTCCAATCAATACGTTACGCCTCGGCATGTTCCACCTTTTGGTCAGGGTGTGACATCTGTGTTCACCCCACGGTTCTCGATGGCATACACATAGTAACATAGGGAGTTGTACGACTGGTCGTCTCCCGCCTATCTATGCTCTACCGTACCAATACGATTTATGAGATCATGGATGATGATGTCATAGGTCGCCACCCTCCCTTAGAGGGAGGTGATACGATCACCGTCTGTAGGACCTTGCACTACCACCGACTCCTTTGAGGGAGGCGGTGATGGTGGTAGGGCCTCAGTCAGGGGTGGGGTCATGGTAGAGGTGTTCGCTTCATAGTTAGATTGGGTTCATTTTCGAGAGTACACCCTAAGGGGTGTAGCCCTCGAACTCGAACCATGACGGCTGAAAGCGATCACGGTCCATAACACAATCGGGATGCTGGTGCCCTGTCATCATTTGCCTTTGAATCTGTTACTACAACGTGTGGTGGCGCCATCTGTAAAGCATTTTTAACCAAGTTAGTTATAAATAATATACTTTTACCTTCTAGCTTCGCGAGACGGGAAAAGAAAGTGTGTTTAAATATAAGTTGTACTTTAGAAAATCTTAAATTTTCTAATTCTCTATAACAATTGGCTCGAATACCAACTTCTGTCACACCCCGAAAATCTTAATGAAGAGAGCGGAATACTTTATAATTAAGTTCTCCTGGCCGTGACAGGTGCCGATAGCCAACTAAAATAGAGCAAGAATATTTAATAATAAAAGTTTAACATTTATTTAATAAAATATCCATTACATCAATAGAGTTAAACACGTGCTACTGCATTGTTTATATAAAACCCGGTTCCTACATTATTCAAACACAAATCCAACGCTCTCTTTTCCTTGTCCCCTCAAAGCCATAACTTACCTTAAAAGCATGTTAAAATAAACGTCAACACGAATATTGTTGAGTTCTCTTTATTGAGAATAATATATATATATACACACACACACATATATATATACTTACATATATATATATATATATATTATATTGAAAATTAGGCAATCGAAATTTCCATTCAAGTCATAAAATCATCATAATCAAAATTATAAAAATTTATCGAGAAATAATATAAACGAATAGTTATAAATTCTTTCCATACAATGGTTCAACAAACATTCTTTTCATAATATATTACCATAAGAAACGTTGGAAATCTTTTCCTACCGTTCTTTTAACATGGTAATTATATCTTTCAAAATTCTCAGTAATCGAACTTGCCATAAAAACGAAACATTTTATCTTTTAAACAAATCGTACTATTATAGACTAGAAAGGAATACAACAAGTGTATGACTATCAAAATTGATAACTCGATGCCTACCATACTCAAAATATTCCCATTTTTAACCCAACGCAGTTGGGAATGGGGGCGTCACCCCGATAGATCTACCAATATTTTTGTGCCCTCATTAAACCGGTTAACAGTTATTTAACTATTTGTTGACTCATCCCACTTTCTACACGGTTTGTAAAATAAAATGATATATAATAATTTCAATAAAATCAGTAGAAAGAATATGCTTTTCCCCGAAAACACAATAAACATCATTTTGAAAACGAGGGGTCGATGGAGAAACTCACGGTTGAAGCTGTTCGTTCCAAAAATTGTGTGTCCTATATTAGTACACGTTTTGTTAATAAAACTTAGTTTGAGTTTTAGTTTATAAAAATATTTAAGGTTGTTAGTCCAAGTCTAAAGACCACACAAGCACATAAACAAGTAATTTCCTATCTAGACAAGTTAACAAGTAAGTATAGTTCGGATTTCGTTAACTATTGTCTTAATAAGTAATTGAATTAATAAACAAATAAAATATATAAATAGAACAAAATATTAAAGTTTCAGTTGCTGGAAAATTTTAAGAAAATATTAAATTATTATTTTTAATGAATCTTGTCGGTTTGTCGGTTTCGCGTTTAAAAACGAACCGTTCAACTTTTCGTATAAAATATAACTTTTAATTCTTGAAAAATAATTTTTACATATATATATATTAGTCAAGTTCTAGAAGTTACTTTACAAAAATATGTTAATTTCATTTTTGTTAAAAAATTTTCTTAAATAGCAACTTTTTAACATTTTCGTGTCGGTTTTCGCAACACGAACCGTTTAGGACTAAGTTTTGTTATCTTGTCCAATTCTCATATACTAACTTATGTTATATATGAGTATTTTATAACTTTAGGGGCTGTTCAAAAACAGTCCCTAATTGTCGTGTCGGTTCACGATTAAAAGCCGATTTTTCGATCGTTAAATTTACCGACAAGTAAAATGAGTCAAATAATTTCACACCAATAATCCTAATCCTATGAACTAAATATACACACTATAACACATAATTCATCCTTAATTCCAGATTTGTTTAAATAGTTTCACATAACACATTTAAATCAATTTCAAGCTTCTAATTCATAACTTAAGTTTATTAATAATGTCACTAATCAAGCTTATCATTTCTTATATGAACAAACATTATAATAAAACTTAAAAGTCCAGATTTCAACCTACTATTATGATTCCCACAACAAGCCAAATCAATACTTTACAACTATATTCTTTATTCTCATTTGGAAGGTTCTAACATGTGTGTAATCATGTAAGTCCTTTTCAAGAATCAATTAACAACTTTGTGATTATTCCTATCATTATCTAATCATAAAGTCATTCCATATCATCAAATCATCAAGTCATTAATCATTAGTTCATGCATTTCACCATTCTTATGAATTTCCTAAGTGTTTAATTAACAAAGTTTCCTATTATAGTAACTTTTAGTTTTTGATAATTATATATAATCCAATCTTAGCAAATAAAGTATGAACTTCAAGATGAATGTATGCATGTGTAAGTGGGTTCAATCCTTCCTCTTACACATGCATACATATAAACAGCTCACATACACACATCAACATCCATAATTTCAAATCTTCAAGCTCAATCTCAACTCAAGAACACTTAATCTAACATATTTAACCCTAGAAATCAACTCATAAAAAAAACTTACTTGTGTTCTTGAAGATCTAAGGATGAAAATAAGAATGTGATGGGTGTGAGTGTGATGATCCTTCTTCCTAATCTTCCTTCTAGTTGATAATCTTCATTGTTCTTGACCAAAGCTTGATTGTAAGTATGTGTTTGTGATTTAGAGTTTGAATTTGTGATGGTGCATGTGTTTGTGTGTGCCGTGTATAAAGAGATAGTAAGGGAGGAGTAGAGTGGTGAATTGAATAATGGAGGGGTTATGTGGATGAGTTGGATTTATACAACACAATTCTTCTAGAATATGGCAATCATTAGGTGAGTGACTTGGAGGATGGCTATTGGAGGAAAGGGAGGCGGAGGTGGTGATGTGGCAAGGTGAGTCGGCCCGGGGGGAGGTGAAGGGGTTGGGTTATAATATAAATAGTTTGGTTTAATCGGTTTAACGTATTGTGAGATTTAGATTATCAATCGGATCCCATTTTTGATAATTTTTGTCAGACTATGAACAAAATCAAATTTCTGACAATATGGACTATAAAAATATTATTTTCATTAACAGTCCTATACTAAAAGGTTCATCAGAATGTTCTAATCTAATGGATCCTAATCGAATCAAATTTATCCTAATCAAATGGACCTTAATCGAATCGAATGGATCTTAATTGAATCGAATGGATCCCATTCTAATCGAACGGACTTCATTCTAATCGAATGGACTTCATGGTAATCGAATGGGCTTCATTCTAATTGAATCAACTTCAATTTAATCGAATCGAATGGGTTCAATTCGAATCTGATACTTTTCTCTTTTTCTTTCTTCTTCTTTCTTTCTTTTTATACGCCGCTGCTGCTGTTCTTATTAGTACTATTATCGTATTTGTTATTTTACCATCATACCGCCTTTTAACCATTCCCGTCTCTACACTCGTCCAATATCTAGTTCTTTTTAAGATAAAGTTTAAGCCTTTATTGATTTTAAAGTCCAATTTAGCTAGATATAGAATACTACACGAGCCAAACTTAAATAACGAGTCGAATGAACCCGACCCATGAGTTCATATTTCAACATCAAGTTTATATTTTTTCATAAAAATGCCCGATTTTCCCTAGTATCAAATCTTATGGCAAACCAACCTTTAAAACGTGACCTTTAATGTAAAACGTACCTTTTTGGTTCGCTTCAAGCTACGGGTTTGATACCTTACGTGATTTTGGATGTGTTTCTTGCTTGTATAGCGAATATCTATCAAAATCTCTTCTTGGTTTGGATTCAGATCTAAGCTAAAAAGGAAGAGAAGTGTTTGTGTTTGTTTTTGAGTGTGTATGGAGGCTAGGATAAGAATGAGGGTTTAAGGGTTTTAGGAAGGTTTAAGGGAGTTTATATACCCTTAAACCCATGGACTAAGGCCCATCACATTTTCCATCTTTTATTGACTAAGCCCACACTATATTATTATTTAACTTAACACACCTTTAAGTAAAAGGAATTTATTTTATTTATTATTTCCCAAACTAGGATGTTACAACTCCGTACTATTGTCACATCGAATTCCTTTTAGCTTCAAATTGAGTTGACTCTCCATAAGCACCACAAATCGCTTTATTAGTTCTGTAGTTTCACTCTTATTTGACAAGAAAAACAACCAGGTAAAACGTGAGTAGTCATCAGTTATAACCAGACATTAAGAACTGCGAGAAAGACTCAATACATGAACAGGACCAAACAAATCCATGTGAAACAATCGAAAAACTAGGGAAATTGTATTGACCAGTTTTGGCTTGTGTGAGTTACGATGTTGTTTTCTTAGAGCACAAGCTACACATTTATCAATTGTTATAAAATCTTTAACTGGCAAACCACGAACAATGTTATTTTTAGCAAGACGGTTTTATGTTTTAACATTCTCATGACCAAGACGGCGTTGCCAAAGCATGGAATTTTGTTCCGACACTTTTGAAAATAAATATGTGATTTCATCTGGAACATTTTTATTCATGTCGTGTAACAACATGAAAATTTTGGATCAAAGTTGCTAAGTTCAAAAGTCAAAGGACAAAAATGTCTAAATCTAAATCTTAGGGTTTAAAAAGAAATTTCCGTCTTTCTGTCCCATAGCGATATGCGATGGGACAAAAGACAATCCCATCGCGTATCACGAAGGGCTCGGTCAAAAATTATAAAAAGCTGGTCAATGGCGAAATGCGATCGCCAAAGGGCAAACGTCATCGCGTATTGCGATGATTTGGTCTGACAAGCTAAGACACTTGTCGCCACATGTCATACGGTGGCACATGGTCTCGCCACGTGGCACCATGTCCGCCACGTGTCACCATGTGGCATCACGTCTGCCACATGTAGCCACGTGGCAAGCCAAGTGGTGACAAGGCAGGGCTAAGCCGCGATACGCGACGGGCTAGCCAAAAGGGCCATCGCGTATCGTAATGAGTCCCCTGTCTTGCATATAAATTTCAAGATCTAGGTGTTCACATTTTCCACACCCAAATCTGCATACCTTTCTCTCTCTAACATCTCTCTAGACTCTCTAAGATTAGCTCGAAGTACGTGCCCAAATTCCTCGATTCCACACCCGAATACCGACGTTTCCACGATATTTGTGCCACATCCTGACGACGTTCCAACAAAGAAGGTGTTACCATTTCGACATCCTGACGACCCGCCTCGTAAAACGTGCCGATGTGGGAAGGAGTGTTGGTGTCTCGATTTGCGTGAGAAGAAAAGGTGACGAGAAGAAAGGATTGATCAAAGAAGATAAAGAAGTCAAGGCGGCGTTGAAGTGCTGCTCGATTGTGTAGGGTATTCATAAGCCAACCAAGGTAGACATAATGCCGGAATAAAATAATAATAAAATATTGAAAAAGCTTAAAACCCTAAGTCGAGGTTATACTCGATACCTCGAAAGTAGTATGAATAGATGTATATATATACAATCAATATGATATTTACATAATTCTTTGTTATAGATATTATTTAGGTAATAATGAATATTCTTAAATAATAAAAAAAGAAAAAAGAATACGTTTCCTAGAGAAGAAAAAACGTACGGTTTTAAAGAAAATAAGATTTAACTAAAGGTTGTCTTATAAAAGAAAATAAAATAAATTAAAAGAAAGACTTTTAATTTATAAAAGAAATAAAAGAAAGAATACTTTTTAACTAAAGGTTTTAAAGTAAATATAATTGAGGTAAAGATTATATAAAAGACTAAAGGTCTTAAGCCGAAATGTATATCCGAATAAGAAAAAGTTATACTCGTACTATAGGTGTGAGATAGCAAGGGAAAGACCCTCAGACGGTGTATTGAAGCCGATCCAAATCAAAAAGGGGAATACGCCCCAAACATTACAAACTTGTTTTAAAGAACGAGTCAAATGAATTAAAAGGTTTACATGGGACTACGTGTCACTAAAATATTATAAACAAAGGTATAAGCACTAGCCCTCAGGCAGTCATATATGTTTATCTGGATTCTTACATATGTGGTATATGCGGTGGGCACACCGCACCACACCTGGTCATAGTGATGCTTTCCTGCGGGGTGTGTGACCATGTGTATACGAATGGTACTTAACTAAAACGAATGTAGCGGTGGTTGCTGGGGTATTTAGTGTAGAGACTTGAGTTTATAATTGTGTTGTTTTAACACTTGACTATTCCTAAGCCACGTTGGGCCGAGCATAACTATGTTCGAAGGGTAATCAAGTAAAAGAAAATATTTTAGCATCAACATATTCGCTAGCATGTGTTTCTGACGTATTTTCTAAACATTTTGCAGGTAATCAAGATTAGGGCTTGGGATGACGAAGTGCTCATGATATCCGATGGCTCGAATCTTTCTGTTAAACTTTAATATAAAATGAATGGTGGTTTTGTAAATAAATAAGTCATCTTAAAACACTAAACAGGAACTTTTAATCCTGTCTGTTGTTAATATTATTTTTTAAATCCACATGTTATAAAGTCTTCCGCTTTTAAATCGACAACTCTGATATATTTACAAATGTGGTACCAACATAAGCGTCGCACGCCCAGGCCGTGGTCTTTCTTCAACCAAGCCAATTCATTGACCAAGCCCTGAAGCCCTACCAAAAGATAACATGAGTGAAGACTAATACGAGCCTTTCTTCAACCAAGCCAATTCATTGACCGAACCAAACCAATATACTTCCCTAGTATCGAGAAATGTCCGATCAACCTACCTGATAGTCCACCAATGCCAAGGAAAAATCCTCCGAGACACTCAAGCTATCACCCGACAAGCATACCCATGTACCACCCATTCGAGATCCCAATATATCACCCTTCAGAGATACCGACGTACCGACCATCTGAAGTTCTAACATATCAACCGCCAAATCCTCATCCATCATACGTTTTCCTCTCCAACCAACAAATAAAGGAGGAACCTATGTCCGACTCATCCGATTGGATGCAATGCCATTCTGACCAATGAAGATGGCACACCGGAACCTCTGCTTTTGACTCTGTTGACTCTCACCCCAACAACTATGAAGGACCTTCCCTAAAGCCAAGAATGAGAGTCATGATGTTGTACGAAAGTTTCCATATGCCCTCGATACTGAAGGAGACTGCCAAATTGACGGAGGAGGAGGATCCTGAAGATGAGGAAGACCTAGACGAAGAAGGGGACCCTGAGGAGGAAAACCTTAAATAAGTGACAACACAAATGGAAGAACCAATTTACTGTGAATGCCCGCTTGGGCAAGGATGTGTGCAACCATACTTCCACAAGAACTTGAGTTATGGTTCTGTTGATCCCTATGTGCAATACCTTGAGGAACTCAAGAACAATGCATCATCAAGTTTCCCACCATACCAAGGCACGATCTCGTCCATCGAGGAGCAAGCAGATGAAATACGCCAATAAAATGAAGCTGCTGTGGCATTCTTCAATTATCCGTCAGACGTAACATCATCGCCATACCCGAGCACAAAGAACCACTACGACGTAGTCATGATTGGGTACCGCGATCCGCCACCTCTCAACGGATATCCAAATGAGATTCCGCAATCGCAGGAGGAAAATCTTGATAGGGCGCTGCACGAAACTGATGATTTGAGGAAAATGGTAGCCATTGATGGTGTCAAGAAAAAGAAGATAAGAGAAAAGCTTATTCGGAAATGTAACAAATTAACCAAGATGATGAAGAAATACATGAAGGAATAAGAACCCGTGAACAGAATCAAATAGGAATGATGGTGATCTTGTGATATATATGTTTGTTGTAATGTGTGTTATGATGTATAATAAAGGACATTGAACCGTCCTAGTAATAAGGATATGTGTATATATATATCAGATAACGATATATATAAGTGTGTATTGTAATATTATTATATATATATATATTATTTATGATATATATACGTGTTTATGAATGAATAAAACGTGTATCTTAAGAAAAGTATATCGTTTAAATTTCAGTTAAAAAGAAAACGTTGAAAAGAAAAAGAATATGTCGCAACAAAGTAACAATGTTGAAGCTTCTCGAAAAGAAGCCGTCAAAAGAAAAGAAAACGAGATAGAACAAGAGAAATAACAACAAGAGAAAATACCCGACAAATATATGAACCTAATTGAACAAATGATAAAAGAAGCTATTAGGGCTGAAACTGAAGCTAGATCTCAATCTTGACAATCTAGGCACTCTCAGTCTGTTGAACCCTCTCGTAATTCCATCAAATCTCGCACGAAACCGTCTCATCTTGAAGAAAGTGTTCATGAGTCGAATGCTGTTGGGGATGTGAAACAAAAGTTTAGGAAAATGAAGATTGATAGTTGCTCGTTCAAAGAATTTAAATATTTTGGACCGAAGGAGTTCTATGGCGACAAGGGCGCCATTACAACCGTTAGATGGCTCGAGGAGATGGAGTCAATTGTAATAATAATCAAATTCTCCGACCAAGAGAAAATACAATACTCTGCCCAAATGTTCAAGGGCGAAGCGTTAGAATGGTGGAATACGTTGATTTTGAGCGAAGGTCGACAAGTGTTATACAACTTATCGTGGGAAGAATTCAAGGACATGATGATGGCGAAATTTTGCCCGATGCATGAAACCGACCAAATCCAAACTAAGTTTCTTAATCATAAGGTCGTCGGAACAAATATGAGTGAATATAACACCAAATTCCACGACGACTGCTGACTCGTTCCCCAGCTGGTTAACCCTGAGTCCAACAAAGTAACCCGATACATATGGGGATTGCCGCGGGAAATCCGCGACATGGTGAGGTCACACCTCCCACAAACTGCTCTCTCCGCGATGGAGTTAATTGGATATCTCATGGGCTGTCTTGTCCGCAACAAGGAGGAAGACAAGAAGGTAGTGTCGACCAATGATCAAAGGAGGACTGGAGGATGCGCCCGATTCAAGGGCAAAGGCGTAAACCAAAACCGAACTGGATTCAATTTTAATTCTCCGTTATGCAAGACATGCAAAAAGCACCACAAAGGTCAATGTCGTTTTGCTCTTTCTTCAACCACAACTGTTTGTGAATTGTGTCACAAACCCGGCCATGCCGCTGCTGAATGTTGGAAAAAGACGATGACTTGCTTCAATTCTAAGGAAATGGGACACTTAAGCTTTGAGTGCCCAAAGAACAAACCCGTGATTGGTGGTGAGGGTGGAATCGGTCAAGCCAAGAAAGGCAATGCAAGAGTCTTCATACCCCATGCCCGAAAAGCGGCCGACATACCGGAAACCATTACTGTTACGTTCTTAGTTAACGATACATATGCTAGGGTTTTATTCGATTCCGGTGCCAACTTAAGTTTTATAGATTATAGCTTTTGTAGTCTATTAAACGAACCCTTAACAAAACTAAATAAAACTCTAAGCGTCGATGCTGCTAATGGTGAAATCGTTAAAATCTTCGAAGCTCTAGAAAACGAAAAAATCTTGTTAGCTGTTTATATTCTTCCTATTCATTTGCTACCAATTACTCTTGCTTGTTTTGACATTGTACTTGGTATGGATTGGTTATCCAACAACCATGCTCATATCATTTGCAATAGTAAAACTGTTGAACTTCGAGCCCTTGATAAACGAACCATTCGAATTGAATGGGACAAAGACGTTGGCCAAGTTAGCACAATTTCCATAATTAGGGCTAACAGATCTTTGAATCAAGGATGCTTAGTATTCATGGCCTACGTCACCGAAGAATCCAAACCAAATGAGATAAAGGACGTACCTATTATCTCCGACTATACCGATGCTTTTCCCGACGAACTTCCTGGTATCCGTCCCGATCGTGAAGTAGAATTTAGAATCGATTTTATTCCCGGTACTGCTCCAATCGCTAAAGCCCCGTATCGTTTAGCTCCAATCGAAAAGAAAGAATTGAAGAAACAACTAGAAGATCATCTTGAGAAGGGTTTCATTCAACCGAGTTCATCACCGTGGGGAGCGCCAATCTTTTTTTTAAAGAAGAAAGATGGATCTATGCGCATGTGTATCGACTATCGAGCCTTAAACAAAGTTACAATAAAAAATCGATATCCACTCCCTTAAATCGACGATCTTTTTGACCAACTCCAATGTGCAAGCTATTTCTCAAAAATCAATCTTCGTTGTGGTTACCATCAACTCAAACTTCAACCCGAGGATATCCCGAAAACCGCTTTCCGAACGAGGTATGGACATTATGAATTCACGGTCATGCTGTTTGGTCTCACTAATGAGCCAGCCGCGTTTATGGATATGATTAATCGAATCTGCAAACCTTACTTGGATAAATTTGTTATCGTGTTCATTGACGACGTACTTATTTATTCTAAGTCTAAGGTTGATCATGAAAATCATCTCCGAACCTTACTTGAAATACTTATAACCGATAAGTTGTACGCCAAGTTCTCGAAATGCGAGTTCTGGTCGCCCGAAGTGCAATTTCTTGGTCATATCATCAACGTCAATGGTGTTTAAGTGGACCCCGCTAAGATTGAAGCTATCTATAAGTGGGAAATCCCAAAGTCGCCAACCGAAATCCGAAGTTTCTTAGGATTGGCCGGCTACTATCGTAGGTTCATCGAAAACTTTTCTCGTATAGTCGTTCCTCTAACTTCTTTAACTCGCGAAAACATCAAGTATGAATGGGGAACTAAGCAACAAGAGGCATTCGATATACTTAAACAAAAATTTACCCAAGCACCTATACTGGCCTTGCCAGAAGGTACTGAGGAATTTGTTGCATTTAGTGACGCATCTCACTCTGGTTTGGGATGCGTACTGATGCAACGTATTAAAGTGATCGCTTATGCCTCTCGTCAAATCAAGGTACATGAAAATAACTACACAACTCACGATCTAGAGTTAGGCGCCATAATCTTTGCTTTGAAGATATGGAGACACTATCTCTATGGAGTAAGATTTATCATGTATAACAATCACAAAATTTTAAAACACATATTCGATCAAAAAGAACTTAACATGCGACAACGACGCTGGATGGAAGCCCTGAATGACTACGACTGTGAGATCGTATATCACGAAGGTAAGGCCAATGTTGTGGCCTACGCATTGAGTCTTAAGGAAAATGAAAAGCCAAGAAGAGTTCGAGAGTTAAGACTAGAACTTCAAGTTGATCTCATCGAACAAATTAAATCCGCTCAACTGCATGCGATCAATGAAAACAAGATCTCCGACGAAAAACGTAATGACACCATTGACTTGCTAGTCAAAGGTGACGATGGTGTCCTTTGAATGGGAAACTGGATTTTGGTACCGATCGTTGGGGACTTGCGTGAGAAAATTATGAATGAAGCTTACAAGTCCAAGTACATGATGCACCCCGGTAGTGACAAAATGCACCAAAATCTCAAACCGAATTACTGGTGGAATGGGATGAAAAAAGACATCGCTTCACATGTTGCGAAATGTCTAACTTGTTTGAAAGTAAAGGCTGCACATCCAAAGCCATCGGGATTGCTACAACAACCCGAACTTCCCGTTTGGAAGTGGGAATTAATAACCATAGATTTCATCACAAAACTCCCGAAAATGACTCGACAACATAATGTCATTCGGGTCATCATGGATAGGTTAACAAAATCTGCACACTTCATACCCATCAATGAATCATACTCAATGGATAGATTAGCGCGTATTTATGTGAACAACATCGTTGCTTTGCATGGAGTACCGTTGTCTATAATATCTGATCGAGACAGCCAATTTACATCTCACTTTTGGAAAAGCTTCCAATAAGCGTTAGGCACAAAGTTAAACCTTAGCACCGCCTACCATCCACAAACTGATGGGCAAAGCGAAAGGAATATATAAACGTTGGAAGATATGCTTGGCGCTTGTGTGATAGACTTAGGTGGAAGTTGGGATGACCAGTTACCCCTAATGGAATTTTCGTACAATAATAGCTATCACACAAGTATTCAAGCCGCACCGTTCGAGGCATTATATGGTCAAAAATATAGAACGCCCTTGTGCTGGTCTGAAACCGGAGATAATTAATTGTCTGGACCCGACATAGTCCAAGAAACAACCAACAAAATCTTACAAATCAGAGAACGACTTAAGACGGCCGGTGATCGCCAAAAGAATTCCGCCAATGTTTGTCGTAATCCTTTAGAATTCAATGTCGATGACAAATTGTTATTAAAAGTCTCGCCATGGAAAGGTGTCGTTCGCTTCAATAAGAAAGGAAAACTTATCCCTCGATTCGTTTGACCTTTCAACGTACTCGAACGAATTGGTACTGTTGTACACCATTTGCGACTACCCGAGGAAATGCAAGGGATACACGACGTATTCCAGGTCTCTAGTATGTGAAACTGTTTAGCCAATGAATCTTTGTCTATGCCTCTAAAAGATGTCGAAATTAATGAAAATATAAAATTTATAGAACAACCAATTCAAATTGAAAATACAAAGAAAAAGAAATAAAAGAGACGAACTCTAAAGATTGTGAAAGTAATGTGGGACACACGAAGAAGCCGCGAATACCCTTGGGAACTCGAATCCGAAATGAAAAAGAAATACCCCCACTTATTCTAAAGAAGCCATCTCGAGGACGAGATTTATTTCATGGTGGGAAGGATGTAACATCATGAAAATATTGGATCAAAGTTGCCAAGTTCAAAAGTCAAAAGAACAAAATGTCAAAATCCAAACCTTAGGGATTAAAATAAAAATTCTTACTTTCTGTCCCATAGCGATACGTGACGGGACAAAGGACAAGCCCATCGCGTATCGCGAAGGTCATAGTCAAAAATTATAAATAGCTGGTTAATGGCGATACGCGATCTATAAAGGACAAACGTCATCGCGTATCGCGCTGACGTGGTCTAACAAGCCAAGACACATGTCACCACGTGTCAGCCGGTGGCACATGGTCTCGCCACGTGTTACCACTTGGCACCGTGTCTGCCATGTTTCACCACGTGGCATCACGTCTGCCACGTGTCGTCACATGGCAAGCCTAGTGGTGAAAAGGCCGGGCTATGTCTCGATACGCGACGGTCTAACCAAAGGGGCCATCGCGTATCGTGATGGGTCCCCTGTCTTGCATATAAATAGCAAGCTTCAGGTGTTCACATTTTCCACACCCAAATCTGCATACCTTTCTCTCTCTACCATCTCTCTAGAATCTCTAAAAGTGTACCCTCTATTACCTCGAAGTACGTGCCCAAATTCCTCGATTTCCACATCCAAATACCGACGACGTTCCAACAAAGAAGGTGTTATCATCCCGACGACCCGCCTCGTAAAACGTGCGGACGTGGGAAGGAGTGTTGGTTTCTTGACTTGCGTGCGAAGAAAAGGTGTCGAGAAGAAAGTATTGATCAAAGAAGTCAAGGCGGCGTTGAAGTGTTTCTCGATTGTGTAGGGTATTATTAAGCCAACCAAGGTAGGCATAATGCCCGAATTCAATAATAATAAAATATTGAAAATGCTTAAAACCATAAGTCAATGTGATATTTACATAATTCTTTGTTATAGATATTATTTAAGTAATAATGAATATTCTTAAATAATAAAGAAAAGAAAAAGAATGCGTTTCTTAGAGAAGAAGAAACGTAGGGTTTTAAAGAAAATAAGATTTAACTAAAGGTTGTCTTATAAAAGAAAATAAAAGAAAAGAAAATAAATTTAAAGAAAGACTTTTAATTTATAAAAGAAATAAAAGAAAGAATACTTTTTAACTAAAGGTTTTTAAGTAAATATAATCGAGGTAAAGATTATATAAAAGACTAAAGGTCTTAAGCCGGATTGTATATCCGACTAACAAAAAGTTATACTCGTACTATAGGTGCGAGTTAGCAAGGGAAAGACCCTCGGACGGTGTATTGAAGCCGATCTAAAACAAAAAGGTGAATACGCCCCAAACTTTACAAACTTTTTTTAAAGAACGTGTAAAATGAATTAAAAGGTTTACATGGGACTACGTGTCACTAAAGCATTATAAACAAAGGTATAAGCACTATCCCTCAGGCAGTCGTATAAGTTTTTCTGGATCCTTACATATGTGGTATACGCGGTGGGCACACCACACCACACCACACCACACCTGGTCATAGTGATGCTTTCCTGCGGGGAGTGTGACCATGTGTAGAGACTTGAGTTTATAATTGTGTTGTTTTAACCCTTGACTATTTCTAAGCCACGTTGGGCCAAGCATAACTATGTTCGAGGGGTAATCAAGTAAAAGAAAATATTTTAGCATCAGCATATTCACCAACATGTGTTGCAGACGTATTTTCTAAACATTTTTCAGGTAATCAAGATTGCGGCTTCGGATGACGAAGTTCTCAAGATATTCGATGACTCTGATATTTTTGTTAAACTTTAATATAAAATGAATGGTGGTTTTGTAAATAAACAAGTCATCTTAAAACACTAAACGGGAACTTTTAATCCCGTCTTTTGTTAATATTATATTTTAAATCCAAATGCTATAAAGATTTCCTCTTTTAAACCGTCAACTCATATATATTACAAATGTGGTACCAACATAAGGGTCGCATGCCTAGGCCGTGGTCTGGGGTGTGACATGTCGATCACGTAAGCATTATCTTATATTTGTGATCGAAAAAGAACTCAATCTTCTGGTATGATGATACTAGATTTTAAAATCATACACTCCTTGTTTGGAAAATGTGTTGAACAACCCTTGTCACAGATCCGCGAGACACTGAGCAGACTGTGTATCAACTCTGGAACAAAATTAACATTTTCGAACTTAAGAACACCATTACTTACAGTACCATTCTATGTGATGTTCCCCTTTTCTCCACCCGCAAAGGAAACATACCCTCCATTAAATATTTGAATGTCATACAGTTAAGAGATGTCTCTTGTCATGTGCCTAGAACAGCCACTATCCACATACCAAGGTCTGATGATATTCCTCCATAGCTGTTCATGCATGATGTGCGAGATTAATTAGTTTTTGGTACCTAGCCCATAGTAATGTTGTGTACACCTGATTTATTTATGCAAGACACATGTTGCAATGACATGTCTTCCTGGTTATCTAAGATCAAACATGAAGGTTTTGGTGACTTGGACACCGAAGATTAGGCAACCATTTATAGTCGGGTTTTAAAACTTTGTCACTAACATAAACGGTTGACTTAGGTTTCCAGATCGATTTCGATCTTGAGGCCGGATTTGGTCTCGGAACCGAAATTGATTTTCCATCACGCCTTCGAAACATAGCAGGCTTAGTCTGATTGGATTTTAACAAGTCAGCCTTGTTTCGATTCCAATCACCATCAGAGGTGTTTTCCTTGTAGTACCTTAATTTATTTAAAATAAATTTATTAAAGGTATTTCAAGGCATGTTCCTTTGATTATGTCCGTAATACAGAACATAAGGACAGTGCAGACAGTTTCTAGCAAGGTGACAAGGAGTTCCACAATTAAAACATGCTTTTATTTTAATATAAAAGTCATTGTGGCAACTCCTGATCTTGACTTTTTGTGTGAGCTAGTTTTCCCTGCCTTAACCAAAACATTAGATCTACTACAATCATTCACATGAACTTCCTTCTTTAACAAATTTAGGTATCAGATGTTTATGCAAAATCTTATTTTTATCAGTTTTTTTTTTTTTTTTTTGAAACCACAACACAAGTTTTAGATGTCTTAAAAGGATCAACAACACAAGTCCTTGCTCTTAAAAACAGAGCCCACACAAACATTAGTAGCAACAGAATCGAAAACAAGCAAATGTAAAGAAAGAGTAGAATTAATTTCTTTATTTTTTTTAAACAAGTAAATCTTCCTCCTCATCAGTCCAATCCCCTATAATTATTTCATCTGTATGTGAAGCAAACACATTAGTATCGTTCACTTTCAATGTTGGTTCAGTAGATTTGACTGAACCATGAACAGTTTTGCCATTTGCAGTTGGCTTGCCATACTGCATGAATGGTTCCTTTTCTTTCTCTTCTTTAGTAAGAGGAAGCCCAATGTATTGTAATTATATGGAGGAGGAACCGCTGTACCCAATACCCTCACTCTTGTTCTCTTTCCATTTTAACTGTTTTTCAATGTTAGATTCAACAACATCACTAGAGACATCGAATTTCATAAAGTTGAATTCAACGTTTTCAAATTTATTAGTTAATTTTGCAATCTCCAACTTAGAAGCATCTAACTCGGCAGTTAGCTCGGCAATTTTCTGTTTTGCTTCTAAGTGGTTATAGCATGTTACGCTAAAGTCCTTTTGAAGTTTGTAGAAATCCTTTTGTTTTGCCTCTAGCTTATCTTTTAAAGCTTTTTCAGGTTTCTTAAGGGTAAAATTTTCATATTTTATGGCTTCTATTTCTCTAATCAGATTACCATTGTGAACTCTATACAAATCTACCTTATTAATGCAAGATTGAGAACACAAATTCAGTACTTACCTCAGATGAGCTGGGAGAAGTAGAGGCCATGAAAGCAAACTGAAGATTCTTTACTTGCTCCTCTGCATCGTTCTCTTCTTCAACAACATTAATCTGAGCAAGGTGCACAGTCTGATTGTTTATGTTTAGTGCTGCCATATGGTTATTCCAATCAAACTGTTGTAGCTGCATTTTCTCCTCTAACACCCCCTACCAGAACCAGTGCCCTTTCCCTGTTTCCCACCTTGGATGGATTCGTGCATTCATGAGCGAAGTGGCCCCGCTTGTGACAGTTATAACACCTCAGAGTGTCTTTACTGAATCTCACTTTCTTGTTAGCTGGCAGATTCTACTTGTTTCTGCCTATTCTCTTGGTAAGCTTCTTTGCTCTAAACACGGACACGGCTATTTGCCAAGAAATATCCATTTCCTCCCCATCATCAGGATGGATTTGATCCAACTCAATAATTATGACTGGTTGATCTAAATCTCCAGCAAGAAAATCATTTTAAAGTACATGACCCAGATCATGTATGACATCATTTACGTGAAAACGTTATGATTCGTATCGATTAACTAGTTATTTGCTAAACTAAACAATAACGCAGAATAATATTGTAAAGGATTAACAACACATTCACTTATAAGCTCTTATATATTGATATAACAACTTGAGTTCAAAATCAGAACTGTTACAAAGATGTTACAAAATAATAAACATGTGAGCCTATTTATACTGCTACAGTACCTAAGTATAAGCCACGATCAGCGTATAAAACTTATACGTCTGTATAAGTCTTATACGGGTTTGTATGACATATACGCTCTAAACAGTTTACATATATTACATTTTAAGCCCTTTACACAATACAATTGACATATTTAGCCCACTAGACCTAGCATTAGACATTAATGCTCTAACAAACTCCCCCTTGGATATTGCTAGGTCTTCAATTCATACCAAAAACTATTTGTCGATTCTCTTTCCTTGTAACTTCTTCAAATGACGGCTTAGTAGATCTTTGTTGAGATGTAGGTCAAGACACACCCATATCTTTATATTGAAATCTATTCCATGACGCCTCAACTACTCGATCTTTACGTTTAGCTTCCAATTAAACCTCAAGTCTTTCCTGCTCTTCATTAATAGCCCTCCCTCCAGTTAGTTTCCCATGGTCTACCAGAATGTATTTTCTTTTCAAAGCATAAGTCCACAACTTTTTGAAACTAGCTAGCTTGAGTCTTTACTTTCTCGTCATTACGTTGTATCTTGTTCACATGTAATATCTCAATATCTTTCAACGAACAGTTTACCCGCCACATTGGAACATTTTCCCGAATAACATCATATTTTTCTTTCCCATGATCCAATTATATACTCGCTTCACCAGTTAACTCTAGATAAGACCAACAAAGGAAATAAGGATGAAAATCCTGTTCCATTGGGTACAATGGGGTTGTGCGTAACGAGTTTGGTCTTGAATAACTCAAAGTCCTTATCTGCTCACCTTCAGGATTCTTATGATTTCTTGATTTGAACACCTTGGGCAACTGAGGTGTCCATTTCTTGAAACCACGTTTTGCCTCATTTACCATAAATTCCCATATCTCCATCACAGGACCACTTTTTGGTTTATACAACAAATCATAATGCATACAAATATCATATGCATTAAACCATGGAAAACTCTTCAACTCCATTAAACTATTAAATTATTGCACTCCAAATAGTCTATGTATCCCGATTTTCTTAATCTTTCTCAGATAAGCAATACTCAAACACTTTCCCATCGCAACATCCTTCGGATTTTTTTGATAATACTTTAGAGGATTCAGAAAAGTTTGCTTAGGAACCTCAACATGATCTGGAAACCAATCATTCATCTCATCTTTACTGAACTTCTTTGTTTGTTTATTAGGATTTGATTCCATCTCTACTTTCTCATCAAACACTTCATCGAAAGTATCAAATTCTTCTTGTTCACCAACATACTTAACTGCTTGTGGTTTATCAACAAATTCCATATTAGGATTCAACCAGTCTTCATGAATCTCTGGTTCATGAATATCCTTCTCAAAATCAAATGTTAAGTCCTCAACAGAGCCCCCTAACATCTTTGCCAATTCATTCTTATCAACAAGAATCTCCCCTTCTTCCAGTTCATTCACCATGTTAGAAACAAAAAAGTTAGAAGTAATCAATTTTTCTAATTCCTCTAGAAGCTTCTCGGTTGGTGCACTTTTAGACTCTGATTCTTGTTGTGGTTCATTTTGTTGAACTTCACCACCAACATAATCAAATTTCTTTTAAGACTTACCAGCAATCACACTAGCCCCACCTTGCGGTGTATCAATCATATAGATCATTAAAATCATCATTTTCCAAATCACCAAAATCTAACCTCTCCTCATCTTCTTTTTCTTCTTCTTCCTCCTCTAAAACCTTTACTTCATCAACAGATTGAACATTTTGTTGTTCAACAGGTTATCCAATCACAGGTTTAAATGATCGGTACATCCAAACAACTTGACTCCACAGCTTGCACAGAAGCTTCAACCACTTCCTCAACGAAAATTGGTTCTTCAAGTTTAAACTTACCTTTATCAGCTGCTTTTTCATAATCATATTCAACTCGAAAAGATGCTTCAGCCACCCCAATATCACCACCATAAACCCGTTCAAACACAGTATATTACCGGCTTCAGCTCTATCAACCTCAAAGTTAAGACGAATACCCAACTTTTGCTCGATGATAACAAAATACTTCATATGTTCAACAAGTAAATAATCATAAAGTTTTCTTTTCTTTCACTCTCGTCTAACCTCTTCTTTATTTCAACATTATCAGCCCTTAGACGTTCATTCTCATCCAACAGACTAGTAATCTTCACATCTTGCGTTGCAACGTTTTCTTTCAACAAATTAACTTCCTCTTTCGATGAACCATCTATTTGTAAATAAACGTAAGAAAACAATTGTTGAGATAATTTTGGATAAGCTTTCGGTATTTCTTGATTACATATTCATCAACATTTGGTGTAAACTTTTGAGTTGTTGGTGTTTTTAGCAACTGATCAATAGTATCATCCAAATTCACCTCGAACACAGGTGTCTTTTCAGCTTCTGATTCTTAGAAACCTCTGGTTCATAATCCAAGCATGCATCAATAACATATCTTACCATATGTTTGACTCGTATATTTTTTTGCTGACTTGTTTCGGGAACATTAGTCTCATCGTCAGCACACTTTTTCTTGGTTCGTTTTTCTTTTCGTATATCATGCATAGCCCTTGGATCAGCCCAAACAAACTTAATAACTTCATTATCAGACTCAGCTTCTTCATCATCAACACTTTGATTAACAACAGCACGGTCATCAACAACAGGTTGTTGTGGTTGAACAATAATAGGATCTGGAATAGGAGCAGAAGGAGTCACAACCTCAGTTTTAATCACACGCTTACGTTTCCTTTTCGCTTTCTGAGAACCTTCAGCTTCTTTATTTTTAGCTTTTACAAACCACTTACCACCCAAAGGTACATATATTTGTATTCTTTCATTCTCATTTTCTCTATCTGAATCACTTCCTTACTTACTCCACTGATTATCTGATGGTGCAACATAATCAGGATCACACAAATGACCAAATAGAGCACCAAATTTAGGAATTTCGTCTTTTGATTTGTTCCTGTATGATTTAAGTTTAACACGCCCAGCGACAGACATGTGTGCCAGCTTCATTTCGTCCCTAGTCTTTTCAATATCAGGAAACTGATGATCAATGATCAACTGAATCAACCTCGGATACATCAGCCATTGGTTATCAAAATATAGCTTCATATGCTCGAATATAACTTTAGAAAAGTTATATTTCAAATTCAAACATAAAGCAGTCATCATACACATTTGATAGTCCAAGATCTCTTCATAACAACCCTTTTATGTGCCCAAAACAATGTACTATCACATGCACTAAGAACTAAAAAAGGCCTTGACAACCAAGTCTTCAAGAAACCTCTATGCAAGCCGTTCTTGTAACCCATTCTCAGCAGACATCCCTTCACCATCCTTCATCCAATGAAGTAGGATCATTAGAGTCATCACCCAATTCCAAAACATCTCTTATGACATGTTCAGAAATGATAATTCCTTCCTTTTGACAACTGACTTGATACATTCTCCTTTGAGCTTTGCAGTTTTCCAGAATTCAGCTACCAGCTCCTTGATAATCACCATATTCGCAGTAATAGCTTTAAAGATCCTCGATCTATCAAAGTACGAAAATATAACTCGAAACGGTTCCATCTTATCATATGACCCATCTAGAAATGCACATGTATTATTATTAACATCAAAATGTTTTACTTTTATCATCTGCAAATACACAAACAAACAAACTAGATGACACGTTAGTAAGTTTTATAAAATGTTATAAGTGTATGCACGTATATGTATGAATTAGAACAGATAAGCCCACTATACACGTATAAGCTCATATCACCGTGTAAGTAAATGTCAACGTATTAGGTCATATGGGCGTATAAGTATATGTAAACGTGTAAGTTCATACAAGCGTGTAAGTCTAAATGACAATGTATAAGATTATAAAGCTTATATGCCGTATAAGATCCAAATCTTATATGTTCAACCAACAAAGCTAGGTCAAGAACAATTTGAACAAGAACAACAAAAATCATGAATATTAGGTTCAGCAGGTTCAGAACAATATCGATAAGCAAACATAAACTTAAACCCCATGACCATGGATCAGAATGAAGTCCAATTAGATCTAAATGAATTGGGTACTGTTCACATATGAGAACATTAACACATATCTAACATTTAATCTTGACTTATACCTTGATTAATCCTTGTAGTGTGCAAATCAACCACAAGAATCAATATAAACAGTTATACGGAAACAAACGAACAAGATATACGGATTGAATATGAACAGCGTGTAAGACTTCAAAGCATAAATGATATGGTCTGCGTATAAGTAGGATATTTATAGTCCACACTTATACGCCGTATAAGTTTAATACTTATACGTTTACCAGTACATTCAACGTATAAATTCGACAAATTTCACACTTACGATCTTGATCAAGTCCAAACTAATGACCTTGATGAATCCTTTTGAATTTTGATTTTAAAACATTCAATTTCTCAATTTTTTGAAATTAAACAAGTCCAAATTAATGACCTTGATAAAATCTCATGAACTTTTAAACCCCAAATTATAGAATTATTTACCAGAAAAAACCACTCGATACCAGTTCTCAGATATCTAGACCCTAATCACCATTCACCAAAATCGAAAATAATATAAAATATTTTTGGTTTAAGAATAAGGAAATACAAAAAAATAAGAACTAATTACAAACATAAGAAACATATTTTTGTGAGTTGAGCAAGGAATCATATTGATCAATCCGTTCTTCCATCACGGTTTTCAGGTTTATTATGTCTAATGTTAAGTAAGTTATGGATATTGTTGTCCACTTAAACTTTTGTAACAAAAGATTCAGAGACATCAGTGATATGATTAAGGTTTAATTAAGCACATGATATCAGAACATGATCAGATTCTAATCTTGATTCAAGCTTATTTTGATTTTTACCACGTCACCCCAAGTTGACTTAAACCTTAGAACCAATAGATCAAAACATTAATTTTTTTTTCAAATTTAGCAATCATAGCAACAGTTTTCCACAAAAAGGTATACCCCCGTTATCAAGGAATATACCAAGTTTCCTTTGCCAAGGATGAGTATGCACGATTCCATCTGTCGGCTTACATACATTGTATTGTTTCTGATTGGTATTAAGACGTGCGTAAGTGAGGAACAATGTATGACTAACGTTTTTTATCAAGTCAGAAGTGAATTTTATACTTTTGTACATAGCGATCAAGTTTAATGATTTATCAGGGGTTCGCTCCTTTGAACAGGATTTTAAGTATTCATTTGAATACCCAGATGAAAACCGCATAAAGACCACCTGGCTCCAGAAACCTAACGCATCCCATCAATACAGGATTTAAGGCCGTTAAACCATACACCATTGAAATGTAGACCGTGTACTAGACGCTTAAAACAATTTATTAACACTTTATTTTTGGTGATCAACTGAAACATAAGGCTTGAGTATGACAGGCTATTACATTTCTGCCTTCATTACCAAGACTTTTTCTAGAATACTAACCCACCTTTCAAGATGGAAATTTATATTTATATCACTTATTCCCTTACTTGTTTTTTCAAAAGCCTACACGTACACCAAACATTAAGCAATATGCCTTTATTCCTCAATTTACTGGATTTGGAACAAGACGATCAATGTACTATCATTTTCCTTTTATGCTTCAAACTCATTTTGAGGAGCAATTATGTTGTTTTTAAGTTTTACACATTTTTCAATGTTTTTGGCTTTTATACTTTTTCAAATGTTTTTGACTTATAAGATTTTTCAAGTGTTTTGTATTTTTTCCAAACCATTTCTCCCCCTAAAATCAAAAACCATTTAAAAGAAAATATTTACAACCAAAATTTAACCTGGTGAACTGTTACTCAAAGGTCGGGATCCATAACCTCGGGATCACTCACTTCCCCAATGCCCATACTCAAAGGTCGGGATCCATAACCTCGGGATCACTCACTTCCCCAATGCCCATGTTTTTATACCATTAAGCCCCAGAAAATACAAAATCTGTTTTTATCGAAATCTTTAGTAACAAGATCAGCTTTTTGTTCGTCGGTGTTAATTTTGTCTACGGTAATCACTTCTTCTCGTAAGTCACGGATGAAGAGATATCTTATGTCAATATGTTTTTCTCGAGTGACTTACAAGGTTTTTAGTTATGGATATAGCAGCAGTATATCTACAAAAATAGGAGAAGTAAGAAAATTCAAACCGTAGTCGCGCATTTTTTGTTGTATCCACAAAACCTGGGAAAAACAGCTGGAATCAGCTACATATTCGGCCTCACAGGTGGATAGCGACATAGTCGTCTGTTTCTTACACTGCCATGTCACCAACTTGCTACCAAAGAATTGACAGCCGGCGGTGGTAGATTTTGCTTTCAGCTTGCAACTTCCATAGACAGAATCAGAATACGCTCTCAGTTCAAATACATCATATCGAGGATACCAAACACCGGCCCCTGGACACCCCTTAAGATACCGATGTATCCGCTTCACCAACATTGGGTGAGAGACCCTTGGACTGGATTGATATCGCTTACTTCACCAACCGATCATAAAATCATATAGATTCTTTGAAAACGTCCAAAAAAAAGATCAAATTATTTGGGTTCAAGATTGATCCTCACTGTAACACCCCGTAACCGCAGCGGAAACGTACACGGGATGCAACAGACACATCTGATATCAACAGCATTGCTTATAAAGAAAACATCACTACAATAATTTAAACGTATTACATTGTTCCGAGTTTCGTTACCGACTAGGCATTATCACATAAGTTTTACCAATATTACGTTAACATGCTTAATACAAAATATAAACTCTTAAGCTTCCACAAAATAGCACACATCATCAAGCACGTATCACTCATTCCAATTTGGGTGTACCTAGAAAGCATGTAAAGAAAACGGGTCAACTACGAATAGTTGGTGAGTTTCACTAATTTAAGTAAACCATGACAAATCATTTTAATAATCATGAATTAATGATGTAATTATGCTGAGCCTATAAGTGAAAACTCTGTTAACCCAGAAACACATTTAATAACCTCAGGGGACACTGTTAACCCAGAAACACATTTAATAACCTCTGGGGACAATGTTAACCCAGAAATACATTTAATAACCTCTGGGGACACTGTTAACCCAGAACACTGTTTCGGGCCTTACAATATTAGCAACTCAGACAATTACCATCTTAATACATTACCGTACGATTCCCGTACAATAAACATTATATAAATACATTCATTTCCATGCGATCGGCATGTACTTAAACACTTGATAAAAACATGCTTTCCGCCCCGTGAAAATATTTAAAACAGTTCAATAAAAAGGGGCTCGTGAAACTAACCTTTTTGGTGAGCAGAGATGTGATACTGGCAAGGCTACCTGTCCGGATCTGTAATACGATCCCTAAGTCGTTACTACACAATTTCTATTAATATAACTTAAATTCGTGTTAACCGGTACGTCCGTTGACACTGTTTTTATGTTCTATTTAGCACAAATAATTATCCGTTTGGTCTCGGATCTTGAAATTTTGCACAAATCAGTTTTTGACAGTAAGGAATTTTATAAAAATATTTCCATAATTAATTTTTATATTTAACATTTATTTATCTATTTTTAAACGTCATTTAAACACCAAATATGTCGAAAATACCAAACGACCTTAGAAAAATCCCAAATTTTTTTGGGATGACTCCTGCCATCCACATAGTTCCCAGTAATTTTTACAGAACCAAAAACTCATTTTTCTAGCTATTTTTACCAAAACCGAGCTAGAAAACCCTAGATCTCGTTTTACCGAAAAGCCTACTTACACTTCTCCAGTGGACCTGATATTTTGTGTGTGACTTTTATATGTTATAAAAAGCTTATCTAAATTTTTCCAGAATTTTTCATGATGTTTAGCTATTTTTCACCATTTTTAGCCAAAACCGAGTATTAAATTCACCAAATATTCATCCTTTATCCAAAAATTACCAAACATTCACAGATCTCATATTTTCATGTGTAGATCATCTCTGTGAAATTTTATGACTCAACTCTAAGTCTACCACAATCTGTCCAAATCTTACAAATCATACGAAAAACCGAACTACCTTGTGTTTCTAGCTTTAGATCGCAAAGATCTTGATTTCTAGCCTTTGCTAGCAACTAGATACAACACCTACAAGCACAACAACACCACACCAAGCAAGTTATACCCACAATCAAGCCATTTCTTTCATAGTTTCGGTTAAGACATCAAAACAAATATTTTAACCGTAAAAATTCGTTTTTGACTCTTTTAAATCCTTTCTTGGACCAAGATCCCTTGTATAACTTGTATACATCACTTGATCACGCAAGAATCGGTTTCATCTCGGGTTTTCACCCATTTTTCACTTGAAACTTCATTCTCTTGCAAACAACTTAAGATCATGGAATCAAAACTATGAATCAACCATTAAAACCATGTTTTACCTTATGATTCTTGTTAAAAAACAAGGATTTGGATGAATGTTGAAGTGTGTTGAGAGGATTGTGGAGTTGGGAGCTTAGAAAAAAAAAATGAAATGTGTGTGTGTGATCCATGGACCGATCGGTCCATGTATGTGTGGGGGGGCCCACATCTCAAACCATGGCCACAGATTTGGATTGTGTAATCCGGATAATGTTGTGGATAATCTGGTTCAGTTCGTTTTTCGGTTAAACACTTAATTCGGCTTAAAACGAGGCTAAAACGGTCGTTTTTCGGCTTAAAAATAAAATTTATATAAAACCGATTTAAAATCTTTAAAAACTTAAACCATGACATTTATTGACTCAACACATCATATTGTCGGTCATTGTGCATCTTTTTCGGCTTGATCGATCGTCTCTTGCTTGGTTTGATGTTAAAGGTTTCGTTTAATGTACCGACGTACTAATAAATCGAAATCCTTTTTCTGTGCTATAATTCACTTATCCCGAAGCCTTAATACTTCGTAAACCTTACTAAACATCATATATTTCATCTATGACGTAATCCCCGATTCGTTCGGATTTCAATAACCGTTCATCGGTTAATCGTAATTCCAATACGACTAACTGTACATTCGAGTATAATTCGTACTGGGAATCTTATATACTCGTACAAACACATTATAATTCATATATTTAGTATTAAATAACACATAAATGGTATATTCCGGCTAGGGTATACCTGAATTTGCCGGAATCGTTACATTCTCCCCCCGTTATAAAAATTTCGTCCTCGAAATTTTACGCATCAACTACTTCCTTTTGCGGAAATAGGTGGGGGTATTTCTTCCGAAATTCGTCCTTTTGTTTCCATGTATATTCTGGGCCTCGTTGCGAGTTCCATCTAACTTTGACCAGTGAGATCTTATTGTGTCTAAGTTGCTTGATTTTCCCGTCTACTATTTCTATGGGCTCCTCTACAATGTTGAGCTTATCATTTATTTGGACACCCTCTAAAGGTAACACCGATGTCTCATCCGACAGACACCTTTTCAAGTTCGACACGTGAAACACGTTGTGAACTGCACTCAGTTCATCAGGCAGTTCTAATCGGTATGCTACAGGACCGATTTTTGCAATAATGTCGAACGGTCCAATGTATCTAGGGGCTAACTTCCCCGCCTTTCCAAATCTGACTACTCCTTTCCAAGGTGATACTTTCAAATACACTTTATCACCTTTCTCAAATGATAACGGTTTTCTACGGGTATCGGCATAACTCTTCTGCCGATCCCGTGCGGCCTTCAGATTGTTCTTAATTTCAAGGATTTTGCTGGTCGTTTCCTGGACCAGATCTGATCTAATAACCTGTGTGTCGCCCACCTCAGTCCAGCAGAATGGTGATCGGCACTTCCGTCCATACGATGCTTCGTAAGGTGCTGCCTTTATACTGCTATGGTAACTGTTATTATAGGAAAATTCAACGAGTGGGAGATGTTGATCCCAATTTCCCTTAAAATCCAGTACGCATGCACGAAGCAAATCCTCCAGGGTTTGGATGGTCCTCTCAGACTGACCATCGGTCTGAGGGTGGTAAGCTGTGCTTAGATTAATACGCGTTCCCAGCGCTTCTTGCACAGCTTGCCAAAGCTTGGAGGTGAAATGGCTATCCCGATCGGAGATGATTGAGATGGGTATCCCATGACGTGACACAATTTCCTTTATATAAATCTGCGCAAGTCTCTCTGTGTTATAGTTATTTCTAATCGGAATAAAATGTGCCGATTTGGTTAATCGATCAACGACTACCCAAATTGCATCATGTCCTCGGGACGTCTTGGGAAGATGTGTCACAAAATCCATCGTGATCTGCTCCCACTTCTATTCAGGAATTTCCGGTTGTTGTAACATTCCCGAGGGTTTCTGGTGCTCCGCCTTAACCCTCGCACACGTCATACACTTGCCGACGTATGTGGCTATATCCTTTTTCATACCCGGCCACCAGTAGAACTCCTTCACATCCTTGTACATCTTATCCGATCCCGGATGTATGGAATATTTTGATTTATGCGCTACGTCCATGATTAATTCACGAAGGTCATGGAGGGTCGGGATCCAAATCCGATCTTTGAAATAGAGAATTTCGTCCACGCGCTGTTCGAAATTCTTTTCGTTACCGTAAAGTCCTTCTTTTTCCAATTGGTCCTCTTTCAACGCCTCGCGTTGAGCGACTCGAATCAAATCCGAAAGGTTCGACTGGACTATCATCCCCAACGCTCGCACTCGCAATGGTTTAACCCGATCCTTTCTACTCAAGGTATCGGCTACGACGTTAGCTTTGCCGGGGTGATAACGGATGTCACAGTCATAGTCGCTTAATAACTCGACCCATCTTCGTTGCCTCATATTCAGTTCTTTCTGATCGAATATGTGTTGCAAACTTTTATGATCGGTGAAGATGGTGCACTTTGTACCGTAGAGATAATGTTTCCAGATTTTAAGTGCGAAGATAACTGCTCCCAGTTCTAAGTCATGAGTAGTGTAATTTTTCTCGTGTATTTTTAACTGTCGAGAAGCATAGGCTATAACCTTATTATTTTGCATCAACACGCATCCTAACCCTCTCCGGGATGCGTCACAATACACGACAAAACCATCGTCTCCGTCGGGGAGACTTAAGATCGGCGCTTGGCACAATCTTTGTTTTAGCGTCTGAAACGCCGTTTCCTGCTCTTCACCCCATTCATACTTTCGATCTTTTTGGGTCAAAAGGGTTAAAGGTTGGGCGATGCTGGAAAAGTTCTCTATAAATCGACGATAATATCCAGCTAAGCCTAAGAATTGGCGGATTTCCTTTGGCGATTTAGGCGCTTGCCAATTCTTAACTGCTTCAACCTTACTTGGATCAACGTGTATTCCTTGATGGTTTATAACGTGACCAAGGAATTGCACTTCTTGTAACCAGAAGTTACACTTGGAGAATTTTGCATACAACTTCTCCTGATTTAGAAGCTCTAAAATTAATCTTAAGTGTTGCTCGTGCTCTTCTTTACTCTTCGAGTATATCAGAATATCGTCAATAAACACGATGACGAATTTATCGAGGTAGGGTTTACAGACTCGATTCATGAGATCCATGAACACTGCTGGCGCATTTGTCAGCCCGAAAGGCATAACTAAGAACTCGTAATGGCCGTAGCGAGTCCGGAATGCGGTTTTTGGGATATCCTCCTCCTGAATTCTAACCTGATGGTACCCCGATCTAAGATCAATTTTTGAGAAATAGCTCGCACCTTGCAGTTGGTCGAACAGGTCATCAATTCGGGGGAGAGGATACCTATTTTTGATTGTCAACTTGTTCAGCTCCCTGTAATCAATGCACATTCTAAGGCTTCCGTCCTTCTTTTTCACGAATAGTACCGGTGCACCCCACGAGGAATAACTAGGACGTATAAATCCTTTATCCAACAATTATTGCAATTGGTTGGATAATTCTTGCATCTCTGATGGTGCAAGTCGGTAGGGTGCCTTAGCAACAGGGCCAGATTGAGGTAATAGATCGATTCTGAATTCGACCTGTCGGGTTGGCGGTAATCCAGGAAGTTCTTCTGGGAAGACTTGTGGAAATTCGCGTACCACTGGAATATCATCCACCCGTTTCTCCTCAGAATCAGTGGCCGTCAAGCTTGCTAGATACGCCACGCATCCTTGGCGTATGTATTTTAACACCTTGAGGTGGGATATAAATGGTATCATGGTGCCTGACTTTTCTCCTTGCACTAATATCTCTTCGTCATCCGACACCCGGATCTTGACGATTTTCTTTTCACAGTTTATTTCTACTTTGTTACGTGCTAACCAATCCATTCCCACTATCACGTCAAAAATACCCAATTATACCGGTAACAAGTCAATCGGAAGGGATTGATCGTTCAGAATAAAAGGGCAATTCCGAACTATCTGATTAACTATCATGGTTTTACCGTGTAACACCCCGTAACCGCAGCGGAAACGTACACGGGATGCAACAGACACATCTGATATCAACAGCATTGCTTATAAAGAAAATACCACTACATTAATTTATAACATATTACATTGTTGCGAGTTGCGTTACTGTCTAGGTGTTACACACATATATTACCAATAAAATATTAATAAATTCATTACAAAACATAGAGCAGCAAGCTTCCAACAGGTAGCACAGATAGTTAAGCACATATCAATCATTCCAACTTGGGCATACCTAGAAAACATGTAAAGAAAACGGGTCAACTACGAATAGTTGGTGAGTTTCACTAATTTAAATAAACACTGACAAATCATTTTAATAATCATTTATTAACAATATAATCATGCTGGGAACTATGTTACCCCAGAACATTTCCATTAACTTTCTGGGAACCATGTTACCCCAGAACAATAATAACCCCTGGGAACTATGTTACCCCAGAACAATAATAACCCCTGGGAACTATGTTACCCCAGAACAATAAATACCCCTGGGAACTATGTTACCCCAGAACAATAAATACCCCTGGGAACTATGTTACCCCAGAACAATAATAATCCCTGGGAACTATGTTACCCCAGAACAATAATAACCCCTGGGAACTATGTTACCCCAGAACAATAATAACCCCTGGGAACTATGTTACCCCAGAACAATAATAACCCCTGGGAACTATGTTACCCCAGAACAATAATAACCCCTGGGAACTATGTTACCCCAGAACAATAATAACCCCTGGGAACTATGTTACCCCAGAACAATAATAACCCCTGGGAACTATGTTACCCCAGAACAATAATAACCCCTGATAAACAATTTATATATTCTGTGCATCAAACCATATATATATAAATATACAAGTATTTCCATACGATCGGTATGTACATAAATACTTTAAATAAGACATGTTTTCCGCCCCGGGAAAATATAATTAAAACAATTCATTAAAAGGGGCTCGTGAAAACTCACCTTGTTGTGAGTTGGTGAGTAATATAAGGAACAGCTACGTGCCTGGATCTGTAATATAATATCTAGTCGTTACTATATAATTCCCATAACTTAAATACATATCAATCGGTACATCTGGGAACATTGTTAACCCAGTACTGTACTCGATTCGGGGACAATGTTAACCCCGTGACACTTCTAAGGACTCAGATTGACATTGCTTAGAGTTTGACAGTCAATTTAGTTAAGGTGGTGAAATTATAGCTCGGTTTGACACCCCGTTTGGCCGTGGGGCCCGTTTCCGGTATTTCGGTGCCGGAAACGGTACAATCGGGTAAAATTACCCAAATCATCCGGATTATTTTCGGATGATTTATTTTTACTTAATTTACTTAGATTTATGAAATAGTCTATTTTTAGAGTTTTCATGTACCAGTCAGCTCGCTTATGCGAACTTTGCCGGTTTACACGTTTTAAGCTTTAAAAACTTGTTTTTATGTTCTTTTTAGCACAAATAATTACCCGATTAGTCTCGGGTCTTGAAATTTTGCACAAAACTTAATTTGACAGAAAGGAATTTTGTAAAAATTTTCCAGATTTATTTTCTTATATTTATATTTATTTATCTATTTTTAAATCTTATTAAAATACTAAATATATCAAAAATACCAAAACACTTTAGAAAAATCCCAAGTTTTTCTGGGATGATCTTTATCATCCTCATAACTTTCTGGAATTTTCCCAGATTTATTTTCCTACATTTACATTTATTTATCTATTTTTAAATCTTGTTAAAACACTAAATATATCAAAAATACCAAAACACTTTAGAAAAATCCCAAATTTTTCTGGGATGATCTTTATCATCCTCATAACTTTCTGGAATTTTTCCAGAATTTAAAACTTATTTTTCAAGCCATTTTCACCCAAAACCGAGCTAGAAAGCCCTAGAACTCGTATCACCGAAAAGCCTACTTAGACTTTTCCAACTGAGCTCAAATTTTGTGGGTGACTTTTATATGTTATAAAAAGCTTATCTTAAATTTTCCGGAAATTTTCATCATGTTTTGCTATTTTTCACTATTTTTGGCCAAAACCGAGCATTAAATTCACCAAATATTCATCTTTTATCCAAAAATTACCAAAAATTCACAGATCTCATATTTTCATGTGTAGATCATCTCTGTGAAATTTCGTGACCCAACTCTAAGCACACGGAAATCTGTCCATTTTTCATAAACACCCGAAAACCGAACTATCTTGTGTTTTCTAGCTTTAGATCGCAAGGATCTCGGTTTCTAGCCTTTGCTAGCCGCTAGATACAACACTTTCAAGCACAACAACACCACACCAAGCAAACTATACCAACAATCAAGCCATTTCTTTCCTAGAGTCGGTTAAAACATCAAAACAACGATTTCAACCGTAAAAATTCGTTCTAAACACTTTTAACTAATTACTTGGATCAAGATCCTTTGTATAACTTGTATACATCCTTTGATCACACATGAACCGGTTCCATCTCGGGTTTTCACCCATATTTCATTTGGAACCTTTTTGTTCTTGCAAAAACAACTCAAACTAAGTAATTAACACCAAAGATCATGTATTATAACATGTTTATACCTTTGTTCTTGATTAGAAATGATGGAAATGGATGGAGGATCAAGGGTTTGTGATGGGTGATGAAAAGCTTGAGAGATGGAGAGAGTTTTGAGAGAGTTTGTGTGTGTTTGTATGAAGAAAAAAAAAGAAAATGAAAGATAATATCAAAGGAGGGGTGGCCGGCCCCTTTGTGGTGTGGGGGTGGGTCCCACATCTTCAATAATAGCCACAAAATTGGATTGTGTAATCCGGATAACGTTGTGGATAATCTGGTTCAGTTCGTTTCTCGTTTAATACTCGTAATTCGGCTTAAAACGAGCATAAAATGGTCGTTTTTCGGGTTAAAATAAAATTTATATAAAACTGATTTAAAAACTTTAAAAACTTAACCCATGACATTAAGACATCATATTATTAATAATTACGCATCTTTTTCGGCTTGATTGATCGTCTCTTGCTTGGTTTGGTGATAAAGGTTTCGTTTAGCGTACCGACGTACCATTAAATCGAAATCCTTTTTCTGTGCTATAATTTACTTATCCCGAAGCATTAATACCTCGTAAATACCACTAAACATTATATACTTCGTCTATAATGTAATTCCCGATTCGTTCGGGTTTCAATAACCGATCAATGATTAATTGTAATTCTAATACGATTCACTATATAATTGAGTATGATTCATACTGTGAACCATATATATTCGTATCAATGTGCTATAACTCATATAATCAATATTAGATAACACGTAAATAGTATATTCCGGCTAGGGTATACCTGGAGTTGCCGGAATCGTTACATTCTCCCCCCGTTATAAAAATTTCGTCCTCGAAATTTTATGCGTCAACTACTTCCTTTTGAGGAAATAGGTGGGGGTATTTCTTCCGAAATTCATCCTTTCGTTCCCAAGTAAATTCTGGGCCTCGTTGCGAATTCCATCTAACTTTGACCAACGAGATCTTATTGTGTCTAAGTTGCTTGATCTTACCGTCTACTATTTCGATGGGCTCCTCTACGAAGTTGAGCCTATCACTTATTTGCACACCCTCTAAGGGTAACACCGATGTCTCATCCGACAGACATCTTTTCAAATTCGACACATGAAACACGTTATGAACTGCACTTAGTTCCTCAGGCAGTTCTAGTCGGTAAGCTACCGGACCGATCCTTGCAGTAATAATGAATGGTCCAATATATCTAGGGGCCAACTTCCCCGCCTTTCCAAACCTGACCACTCCTTTCCAGGGTGATACTTTCAAATATACTTTTTCACCCTTCTCAAATGACAACGGTTTTCGACGGGTATCGGCATAACTCTTCTGCCGGTCCCGCGCGGCTTTTAGGTTGTTCTTAATTTCAAGAATCTTGCTGGTCGTCTCCTGGACCAGATCCGATCTAATGACCTGCGGGTCACCCACTTCAGACCAGCAAAGTGGTGATCGGCACTTCCGCCCATACAATGCTTCATAGGGTGCTGCCTTTATACTGCTATGGTAACTGTTATTATAGGAAAATTCAACGAGTGGGAGATGTTGATCCCAATTTCCCTTAAAGTCCAGTACGCAGGCACGAAGCAAATCCTCCAAAGTTTGAATGGTCCTCTCAGACTGACCATCGGTCTGAGGGTGGTAAGCTGTGCTTAGGTCAATACGTGTTCCCAATGCTTCTTGGACAGCTTGCCAAAGTTTGGAGGTGAAATGGCTATCCCTATCGGAGATGATCGAGATGGGGATGCCATGACGAGACACTATTTCATTTATATAAATTTGCGCAAGTCTCTCAGTGTTAAAAGTATTCCTAATTGGAATAAAATGTGCCGATTTGGTTAATCGATCCACGATTACCCAAATCGCATCATGACCTCGGGGTGTCTTGGGGAGGTGTGTCACAAAATCCATTGTGATCTGCTCCCACTTCCATTCGGGAATTTCCGGCTGTTGTAGCATTCCCGAGGGTTTCTGGTGTTCCGCCTTAACTCTCGCACACGTCGTACACTTGCCGACGTATGTGGCTATATCCTTTTTCATACCTGGCCACCAGTAAAATTCTTTCACATCCTTGTACATTTTATCTGATCCCGGATGTATGGAATATTTCGATTTATGTGCTTCATCCATGATCAAATCACGAAGGTCATGGAGGGTCGGGATCCAAATCCGATTTTTGAAATAAAGAATTTCGTCCACACGCTGTTCGAAATTCTTCTCATTCCCGTAAAGTCCTTCTTTATCCAATTGGCCCTCTTTCAACGCCTCGCGTTGAGCGACTCGAATCAAATCTGAAAGGTTCGACTGGACTATCATCCCCAACGCTCGCACACGTAGTGGCTTGACTCGATCCTTTCTGCTCAAGGCATCGGCTACGACGTTAGCCTTGCCGGGGTGATATCGTATGTCACAGTCATAGTCACTCAGCAACTCGACCCATCTTCGTTGCCTCATATTCAGTTCTTTCTGATCGAATATGTGTTGCAAACTTTTATGATCAGTGAATATGGTGCACTTTGTACCGTAGAGATAGTGTCTCCAGATTTTTAAGTGCAAAGATGACTGCTCCCAGTTCCAAGTCATGAGTAGTGTAGTTTTTCTCATGAACTTTTAACTGTCGAGACGCATAGGCTATGACCTTTTTATTTTGCATTAATACGCATCCTAACCCTTTACGGGATGCGTCACAATATACAACAAATCCATCGTCTCCGTCGGGGAGACTTAAGATTGGCGCTTGGCACAATCTTTGTTTTAGCGTTTGAAACGCCGTTTCCTGCTCTTCACCCCATTCATATTTCCGATCCTTTTGAGTCAGGAGGGTTAAAGGTTGGGCGATGCTGGAAAAGTTCTCTATAAATCGACGATAGTATCCAGCTAAGCCTAAGAATTGGCGGATTTCTTTCGGAGATTTAGGCGCTTGCCAATTCTTAATAGCTTCAACCTTACTCGGATCAACGTGTATTCCTTGGTGGTTTATAACATGACCGAGGAATTGCACCTCTTGTAACCAGAAGTTACACTTGGAGAATTTTGCATATAACTTCTCCTGATCCAGGAGCTCTAAAACTAACTTTAAGTGTTGCTCGTGCTCCTCTTTACTCTTCGAGTATATCAAAATATCGTCAATAAATACAATGACGAACTTGTCGAGATAGGGTTTACAGACTCGGTTCATGAGATCCATGAACACCGCTGGCGCATTTGTTAGCCCAAAAGGCATAACTAGAAATTCATAGTGGCCGTAGCGAGTCCGAAACGCGGTTTTTGGGATATCCTCCTCCTGAATTTTAACTTGGTGGTATCCCGATCTAAGATCAATCTTTGAGAAATAGCTCGCACCTTGTAGTTGGTCGAACAAATCATCGATTCGGGGAAGAGGATACCTATTTTTGATGGTTAACTTGTTCAATTCCCTGTAGTCAATGCACATTCGAAGGCTTCCGTCCTTCTTTTTCACAAATAGCACAGGTGCACCCCACGGGGAATAGCTGGGACGAATAAATCCCTTATCCAACAATTCCTGCAACTGGTTGGATAATTCTTGCATCTCGGACGGTGCAAGTCTGTAAGGGGCCTTAGCAACAGGGCCAGCTTGAGGAAGTAAGTCGATTCTGAATTCAACTTGTCGGGTTGGCGGTAATCCAGGAAGTTCTTCTGGGAAAACTTGTGGAAATTCGCGCACCACGGGAATATCGTCCATCCGTTTTTCCTCAGAATCAGCGGCCGTCAGGCTCGCTAGATACGCCACACATCCCTGACGTATATATTTCAACACCTTGAGGTGGGATATAAATGGTATCATGGTGCCGGATTTTTCTCCCTGCACTAATACCTCCTCGTCATCCGACACCCGGATCTTGACGGTTTTCTTTTCACAGTTTATTTCTACCCTATTACGTGCCAACCAATCCATTCCCACTATCACATCAAAACTACCCAATTCTACCGGTAACAAGTCAATCAGGAAGGATTGTTCGCTCAGAATAAAAGGGCAATTCCGAACAATCCGATTAACTATCATGGTTTTACCGTTAGCGACCTCTACGGTGTAGGGTTCTATGGTTTCACCAATAGGAAGGTTTGCTATCGAAAGGAACCTAACGGAGACAAAACTTCTATCGGCGCCTGTATCAAATAATACAGAAGCGTAATGATCAGAGACGAGGAAGGTACCTGTCACTACGCTGGGGTCCTGGCGCGCCTCGTTCGCTCCCATCACAAATGCTTGGCCTCGCGCCGGATTGGAAGTCGATGGCTGACCCGCGAGTTGTCTCCCGTTTCCTCCCTGATTCAGTTTCGGGCAGTTCCTTTTGAAGTGATCCGTGCTGCCGCATTCGTAGCAAGCACGGCTAGTGGTCACCATCTGGTTTCCTTGCGGGTTCTGCTGTCGGGCTGGTTGAGTTCTAAATGGTTGCGCCCGAATAGGTTGTGGTTGACGGTTCAGGTTGTTCAGATTTGTCTTACAATTTGGTGCATAGTGTCCAACCCTGCCACACCGGTGGCACACCACCTCCTTGCACACGCCACTATGGTGGTAACCACATTTCCCACATTTAGGAAACGTTCCCCTCTGCGGTTCTTGCCTTCCGCCCGAACTAGTCATGGCATAGCTCTGGGCAGCGGGCCTAGCTCGTTTGTTTTGCTGCTTCTCTCGGATCCTATTGTCATACGTACCTCGCTTTCCCCCAGCCGACTCTCCCGTCGCCTTTATCGATCCGCTCCTTAAGAAATCATACGTGACAATACCAGCCTGTGTCACTGCACCCTCATACGCCTGGTGCCCTCCCGCGTTAACTATACTCCTCACTACTGGAGTAAGTCCCCAAATATAACGTTCCACCCTCTTTGACTCTGGGGTGACCAACCACGGCACTAATCGTGACAGTTCATTAAACCGGTTGGTATATCCCAAGTGGTCCGCCCCATGCATCTCTAGGTTCCACAACTCATGTTCCAGTTTCTGCAATTCATTCTTTGGGCAGAAATGTTTCAAAACAAGATCCTTAAGCTCTGCCCAGGTCATGCGGTTTGTCGCCGCCTGACCTCGAGTCTGTACTATGGTGTTCCACCATGTCAAGGCATGGTCTGTGAACGTACAGGTGGCGTACTTAACGACACAATCCTCGGGACAGTTGCTGATATTTACCACTGATTCTATTTTCTCTAACCATTTCACTAACCCATTCGGTCCTTCCGACCCGTTAAATTCTAAAGGCTTGCATAACATGAAATCCTTGATTGAACAACCCCTGGATGGTCCAGTGCGGTTGGTCTCTACAGTAGGGATAGGGCCATTACTGTCGGTAGCGACCACCGTAGGCGGTGCGTCAGTACTCGGCATAGTGTTATCGGTAGGTGGAGGATTAGCATTATGTTCCCCGCCATTATTTATGGGCGTTTGATTGCTCGGAGGGGTTGGATTAGACGAATTATTAATGCTGGCGGCGATGCGCGATACTATATCTGGTATCGCCGCCTCCAACTGTTGAGCAATCAAACGGCTCACATCTACTTCCGATACTTTCGTTGATCGTTTCGGTGCCATTCTACACAATCATCAAAGAAATATATATAATCAATACCATCTCAAAATATAAAACACAATACATACTTCATTCATTAGTAAACATTGATTCATATTACACAAACATCAATTTACATACTTCCCAGTCATCATTACATAACTAAGTTTTAATACAAAGGGCCTATGTTGGTATCATTCTCGACATAACCCGCAATGGGTCAGTGCTTGAATGATACCCAAAAGTATCGATAATGATATGCCCTACAAGAGACCCCCTATGGGCCAGTGGTTGTACTATAACTAAACAAGATTCACTCCGTGTTAGTATCACCACTAACTACTTACACGGAGTATCAAAAAGCGGTTCAATATTCTACCATCTAACACATCTACACATGGTGGTAAACCAACCCCACCAACATCGCTACCAGCACCACCAGCACCGCCATCATAACCCGCATTCGGGTTTCCATCTGGTCGATCAACCAGTGGGAGTATGAGCACTCCCTTTTTAACTGGTTAATAGCATACTGGTGGTCCAGTATGCTGTCCCCGTGGTATGCCCGCCTCTGTACCCCCACAACCAGGGCGGCAGAGTGCTCGTTCACCTGTTCGGTGAGAACACGTAGCCAAGCCGCCAAGTCCCGTTCCTGCCTCGGAAGACCCCACACAGGTAGGGTCGCAGGCTCGGACTGGGGGCGGGAAGACTCGCCCTGGTGGTATGTGGATCTGGGTGGGGTAACAGTGGGCGGAACATACGGGGCACTGATCCGCGCCGTGAGGCGAGGACCGCGCCTGAGGGGAATCGGGGCGGTCTGTGGTGCGGGCGGGGTAGGAGACCTGGTAACCCTAGCAGGGGAGGGTACACTAGCACTCCTAGCTGGGGTGGTCTGTCTAGAAGTACTATGACTAGCCTCCGAAGGCTCGGAGCTGGGTGCTACACTTGGGCTTCCAGAGGCCCCGGAACTAGCCTCTTCCGGGTCCTCTTCCGTCGACACACTAGGTGTTCTTGCCATTATACCTGCACACAAGTTAACAAACATATAGTCCTTTTCGTAGTGAAATTCATAATTAAATTAACACATACTTATTTATACAACTTTACCACATAATAATATTATCATATATTTACACATATGTTGCCAATTTTACCTATTTAAGTCCCCCGTGACTTCCCCTGAATTCCCTCGTGCAGACAAGTCTGTTATTATGTTCCGGACCATAATAACCCACTTGTCCATCCAAGTTCATCCCGATCTCGTCACAATATATTATTAGTTGATATTCAGATCCTATAATACTTGAGCTACTGGTAATATTTTAGGTATCTTTTTCAGACATCCTAATTCTTTATAACCAATGGCTCTGATACCAAGTTCTGTAACACCCCGTAACCGCAGCGGAAACGTACACGGGATGCAACAGACACATCTGATATCAACAGCATTGCTTATAAAGAAAATACCACTACATTAATTTATAACATATTACATTGTTGCGAGTTGCGTTACTGTCTAGGTGTTACACACATATATTACCAATAAAATATTAATAAATTCATTACAAAACATAGAGCAGCAAGCTTCCAACAGGTAGCACAGATAGTTAAGCACATATCAATCATTCCAACTTGGGCATACCTAGAAAACATGTAAAGAAAACGGGTCAACTACGAATAGTTGGTGAGTTTCACTAATTTAAATAAACACTGACAAATCATTTTAATAATCATTTATTAACAATATAATCATGCTGGGAACTATGTTACCCCAGAACATTTCCATTAACTTTCTGGGAACCATGTTACCCCAGAACAATAATAACCCCTGGGAACTATGTTACCCCAGAACAATAATAACCCCTGGGAACTATGTTACCCCAGAACAATAAATACCCCTGGGAACTATGTTACCCCAGAACAATAAATACCCCTGGGAACTATGTTACCCCAGAACAATAATAATCCCTGGGAACTATGTTACCCCAGAACAATAATAATCCCTGGGAACTATGTTACCCCAGAACAATAATAACCCCTGGGAACTATGTTACCCCAGAACAATAATAACCCCTGGGAACTATGTTACCCCAGAACAATAATAACCCCTGGGAACTATGTTACCCCAGAACAATAATAACCCCTGGGAACTATGTTACCCCAGAACAATAATAACCCCTGGGAACTATGTTACCCCAGAACAATAATAACCCCTGGGAACTATGTTACCCCAGAACAATAATAACCCCTGATAAACAATTTATATATTCTGTGCATCAAACCATATATATATAAATATACAAGTATTTCCATACGATCGGTATGTACTTAAATACTTTAAATAAGACATGTTTTCCGCCCCGGGAAAATATAATTAAAACAATTCATTAAAAGGGGCTCGTGAAAACTCACCTTGTTGTGAGTTGGTGAGTAATATAAGGAACAGCTACGTGCCTGGATCTGTAATATAATATCTAGTCGTTACTATATAATTCCCATAACTTAAATACATATCAATCGGTACATCTGGGAACATTGTTAACCCAGTACTGTACTCGATTCGGGGACAATGTTAACCCCGTGACACTTCTAAGGACTCAGATTGACATTGCTTAGAGTTTGACAGTCAATTTAGTTAAGGTGGTGAAATTATAGCTCGGTTTGACACCCCGTTTGGCCGTGGGGCCCGTTTCCGGTATTTCGGTGCCGGAAACGGTACAATCGGGTAAAATTACCCAAATCATCCGGATTATTTTCGGATGATTTATTTTTACTTAATTTACTTAGATTTATGAAATAGTCTATTTTTAGAGTTTTCATGTACCAGTCAGCTCGCTTATGCGAACTTTGCCGGTTTACACGTTTTAAGCTTTAAAAACTTGTTTTTATGTTCTTTTTAGCACAAATAATTACCCGATTAGTCTCGGGTCTTGAAATTTTGCACAAAACTTAATTTGACAGAAAGGAATTTTGTAAAAATTTTCCAGATTTATTTTCTTATATTTATATTTATTTATCTATTTTTAAATCTTATTAAAATACTAAATATATCAAAAATACCAAAACACTTTAGAAAAATCCCAAGTTTTTCTGGGATGATCTTTATCATCCTCATAACTTTCTGGAATTTTCCCAGATTTATTTTCCTACATTTACATTTATTTATCTATTTTTAAATCTTGTTAAAACACTAAATATATCAAAAATACCAAAACACTTTAGAAAAATCCCAAATTTTTCTGGGATGATCTTTATCATCCTCATAACTTTCTGGAATTTTTCCAGAATTTAAAACTTATTTTTCAAGCCATTTTCACCCAAAACCGAGCTAGAAAGCCCTAGAACTCTTATCACCGAAAAGCCTACTTAGACTTTTCCAACTGAGCTCAAATTTTGTGGGTGACTTTTATATGTTATAAAAAGCTTATCTTAAATTTTCCGGAATTTTTCATCATGTTTTGCTATTTTTCACTATTTTTGGCCAAAACCGAGCATTAAATTCACCAAATATTCATCTTTTATCCAAAAATTACCAAAAATTCACAGATCTCATATTTTCATGTGTAGATCATCTCTGTGAAATTTCGTGACCCAACTCTAAGCACACGGAAATCTGTCCATTTTTCATAAACACCCGAAAACCGAACTATCTTGTGTTTTCTAGCTTTAGATCGCAAGGATCTCGGTTTCTAGCCTTTGCTAGCCGCTAGATACAACACTTTCAAGCACAACAACACCACACCAAGCAAACTATACCAACAATCAAGCCATTTCTTTCCTAGAGTCGGTTAAAACATCAAAACAACGATTTCAACCGTAAAAATTCGTTCTAAACACTTTTAACTAATTACTTGGATCAAGATCCTTTGTATAACTTGTATACATCCTTTGATCACACAAGAACCGGTTCCATCTCGGGTTTTCACCCATATTTCATTTGGAACCTTTTTGTTCTTGCAAAAACAACTCAAACTAAGTAATTAACACCAAAGATCATGTATTATAACATGTTTATACCTTTGTTCTTGATTAGAAATGATGAAAATGGATGGAGGATCAAGGGTTTGTGATGGGTGATGAAAAGCTTGAGAGATGGAGAGAGTTTTGAGAGAGTTTGTGTGTGTTTGTATGAAGAAAAAAAAAGAAAATGAAAGATAATATCAAAGGAGGGGTGGCCGGCCCCTTTGTGGTGTGGGGGTGGGTCCCACATCTTCAATAATAGCCACAAAATTGGATTGTGTAATCCGGATAACGTTGTGGATAATCTGGTTCAGTTCGTTTCTCGTTTAATACTCGTAATTCGGCTTAAAACGAGCATAAAATGGTCGTTTTTCGGGTTAAAATAAAATTTATATAAAACTGATTTAAAAACTTTAAAAACTTAACCCATGACATTAAGACATCATATTATTAATAATTACGCATCTTTTTCGGCTTGATTGATCGTCTCTTGCTTGGTTTGGTGATAAAGGTTTCGTTTAGCGTACCGACGTACCATTAAATCGAAATCCTTTTTCTGTGCTATAATTTACTTATCCCGAAGCATTAATACCTCGTAAATACCACTAAACATTATATACTTCGTCTATAATGTAATTCCCGATTCGTTCGGGTTTCAATAACCGATCAATGATTAATTGTAATTCTAATACGATTCACTATATAATTGAGTATGATTCATACTGTGAACCATATATATTCGTATCAATGTGCTATAACTCATATAATCAATATTAGATAACACGTAAATAGTATATTCCGGCTAGGGTATACCTGGAGTTGCCGGAATCGTTACATACCGTTAGCGACTTCTACGGTGTAAGGTTCTATGGTTTCACCAATTGGGAGGTTTGCTATCGACAGGAATCGCCCGTATCAAATAATACAGAAGCGTAATGATCAGAGACGAGGAATGTACCTGTCACTACGCTGGGGTCCTGGCGTGCTTCGTTCGCCCCCATCACGAATGCTCGGCCTCGCGCCGGATTGGACGACGATGCCTGACCCGCGGTTTGCCGCCCATTTCCTCCCTGGTTCAACTTCGGACAGTTTCTCTTGAAGTGATCTGTGCCACCGCATTCAAAGCAAGCACGACTGGTGGTCATCACTTGATTTCCTTGTGGGTTTTGTTGTCGGGCTGATTGGGTCCTAAATGGCTGCGCACGGATAGGTTGCGGTTGTCGGTTCAAGTTGTTCAGGTTTGTCCTACAACTCGGTGCGTAGTGCCCAATCCTGCCGCACCGGTGGCACACCACTTCTTTGCACATGCCACCATGGTGGTAACCGCATTTCCCACACTTAGGAAACGTTCCCTTCTGCGGTTCTTGCCTTCCGCCTGAACTAGTCATGGCGTAGTTCTGGGCAGTGGGCCTAGCACGTTTACCTTGCTGCTTTTCTTGGATCCTATGGTCATGTGTACCCCGCTTTCCCCCAGTGGACTCTCCCGCCACCTTCAGTGACCCGCTCCTTACGAAATCATACGTGACGATACCAGCTTGCGTCACCGCACCCTCATACGTCTGGTGTCCCCCAGAATTGACTATACTCCTTACAACTGGAGTTAGCCCCCAAAAATAACGCTCAACCCTCTTCGACTCTGGGGTGACCAACCATGGTACCAAACGCAACAACTCATTAAACCGGTTCGTATAACCCAAATGGTCTGCCCCCTGCATCTCCAGGTTCCACAATTCATTTTCTAATTTTTGCAATTCGTTTTTCGGGCAGAAATGCTTCAGTACAAGAGCCTTGAGCTTTGTCCAGATCATGCGGTTTGTCGCCGCCTGACCCCGGGTCTGCACTATCGTGTTCCACCATGTCAAGGCATGGTCCGTGAATGTGCAGGTAGCATACTTAACAACACAATCCTCGGGGCAGTTGCTGATATTCACAACGGATTCTATTTTCTCCATCCACTTAACCAACCCATTTGGTCCTTCAGACCCGCTAAACTCTAGAGGTTTGTACAACATAAAGTCTTTGATCGAACATCCCCTGGATGCACGAATCGGTTCAGTACGGTTCGTCTCTACCGTAGGTATAGGGCCATTACTGTCTGTAACAACCACCCTAGGCGGTGCGTCATTACTCGGAATCGTGTTATCATTCTGTGGAGGATTAACATTTTGTTCCCCGTCATTATTGGTGGTCGTTTGATTGCTCGGAGGGGCTGGATTGGTCGAATTGTTAATACTGGCGGCGATGCGCGATACTATATCCGGTATCGCCGCCTCTAACTGTTGAGCAATCAAACGGCTCACGTCCACTTCCGACAATTGGGCTGAACGTTTTGGTGCCATTCTACACAACATCAAGAAAATATATATAATTAATACAAGTTCCAATCATAAAACACAACAAACATTCCATTCATTAATAAACATTAGTACATTTTACATCCATATCAGTTCACATACGTTTCCTGTCATCATTACATAAGTTAAGTTTTCCTACATAGGGCCTATGTCGGCATCATCTCGACATAACCCACAATGGGTCAGTGCTTGAATGATACCCAAAAGTATCTATAACGATATGCCCCAAAAGAGACCCCCCTAAGGGCCAGGGGTTGTATTATAACTACCCAAGATTCACTCTATGTTAGCATCACCACTAACTGCTTACATAGAGTATCAAAAAGCGGCCCCTGTCTACTCCCGTCCTAACACAACTAAACACGGTGGTATACCAAACCCACCAACACCACCATCACAGCCAGCAGAACCCGGATCCGCGTCTCCATCCGGCCGATCATCCACTGGGAGTATGAGCACTCCCTCTTCAGCTGCGAAATCGCATACTGGTGGTCCAGTATGCAGTCCCCTAGGTACATCCGCCTCTGTACCCCCACCGTCAAGGCGGCGGAGTGCTCATTCACCTGTTCGGTGAGCACTCGTAGCCACGCCGCCGCGTCCCTCTCCTGCCTGGGGAGACCCCACACAGGTGGAGTCACGGGCTCGGGCTGGGAGCGGGAGGACTCGCCCCTGCGGGTAGCAGGTCTGGGTGGGGGCGAGGTAGGTGGGACCTGTGGAACAATGATCCACGCCGTGATGCGGGGTCCGAATCCGGGAGGGATAGGGACGGCCTGTGGTGCGGGTGGGGTAGGAGATCTAGCAATCCCGGCAGGGGAGGACTGGCTAGAGCTCCTAACACTAGCCTCGCTAGGCTCAGAGCTGGATGATACGGGGAGGCTCCCAGAGCTCCCGGAGCTGACTTCCTCCGGGTCCTCCTCCATCGATACACTAGGTGTTCTTGACATTCTAACCTGCACACAAATTAACAAACATATAGTTCTTCCCATAGTGTAAATCGTAATCAAATTAATATACACTTACTTATACAACTTTACCACATACAATATTATCATATATTTGCACATATGTTGCCAATTTTACCTATTAAAGTCCCCCGTGACTTCCCCTGAATTCCCTCGTGCGGACAAGTCTGTTATTATGTTCCGGACCATAATAACTCACTTGTCCATCCAAGTTCATCCAGACCTTGTCACAATAAATTATTAGTTGATATTCAGATCCTATAATACTTGAGCTACTGGTTATATTTTAGGTATCTTTTAAAGACATCCTAATTCTTTATACCCAATGGCTCTGATACCAAGTTCTGTAACACCCCGTAACCGCAGCGGAAACGTACACGGGATGCAACAGACACATCTGATATCAACAACATTGCTTATAAAGAAAACATCACTACAATAATTTAAACGTATTACATTGTTCCGAGTTTCGTTACCGACTAGGCGTTATCACATAAGTTTTACCAATATTACGTTAACATGCTTAATACAAAATATAAACTCTTAAGCTTCCACAAAATAGCACACATCATCAAGCACGTATCACTCATTCCAATTTGGGTGTACCTAGAAAGCATGTAAAGAAAACGGGTCAACTACGAATAGTTGGTGAGTTTCACTAATTTAAGTAAACCATGACAAATCATTTTAATAATCATGAATTAATGATGTAATTATGCTGAGCCTATAAGTGAAAACTCTGTTAACCCAGAAACACATTTAATAACCTCAGGGGACACTGTTAACCCAGAAACACATTTAATAACCTCTGGGGACACTGTTAACCCAGAAATACATTAAATAACCTCTGGGGACACTGTTAACCCAGAACACTGTTTCGGGCCTTACAATATTAGCAACTCAGACAATTACCATCTTAATACATTACCGTACGATTCCCGTACAATAAACATTATATAAATACATTCATTTCCATGCGATCGGCTTGTACTTAAACACTTGATAAAAACATGCTTTCCGCCCCGGGAAAATATTTAAAACAGTTCAATAAAAAGGGGCTCGTGAAACTCACCTTTTTGGTGAGCAGAGATGTGATACTGGCACGGCTACCTGTCCGGATCTGTAATACGATCCCTAAGTCGTTACTACACAATTTCTATTAATATAACTTAAATTCGTGTTAACCGGTACGTCCGGTGACACTGTTAACCCAGTACCGTACACGATCCGAGGACAATGTTAACCCCGATACACTTCTCAGGACTTAGATTGTGATATCACTTAGAGTTCTTTAGTCCAAAACTACTATTAGTTTGTTTTCTCGTTTTGCGTGCCTAGCACGATTATTCGTCTTTATGTTTTCAAAAACGAGTTTGGCCACATACGGCCCGAAAATAGTTGTTATTGATATTTTAATTAAAGTGGTGAAATTAGAGCTCGGTTTAGACACCCCGTTTGGCCGCGGGGCCCTTTCCGTCTTTAATATACCGGAAACGACTAAATCGGGTAAAATTACCCAAATCATCCGAATTACTTTCGGATGACTTATTTTTAATTGATTAACTTAGTTTCATGAAAATAGTCCATTTTTAGGGTTTTTACCCACCAGTCAGTTCGCTTAGGCGAACTTTGCCGGTTTACGCGTTTTAAGCTTTAAAAGTTTGTTTTTATGTTCTATTTAGCACAAATAATTATCCGTTTGGTCTTGGATCTTGAAATTTTGCACAAATCAGTTTTTGACAGTAAGGAATTTTATAAAAATATTTCCAGAATTAATTTTTATATTTAACATTTATTTATCTATTTTTAAACGTCATTTAAACACCAAATATGTCGAAAATACCAAACGACCTTAGAAAAATCCCAAATTTTTCTGGGATGACTCCTGCCATCCACATAGTTCCCAGTAATTTTTACAGAACCAAAAACTCATTTTTCAAGCTATTTTTACCAAAACCGAGCTAGAAAACCCTAGATCTCGTTTTACCGAAAAGCCTATGTAGACTTCTCCAATGGACCTGAAATTTTGTGTGTTACTTTTATATGTTATAAAAAGCTTATCAAAAGTTTTCCAGAATTTTTCATTATGTTTAGCTATTTTTCACCATTTTTAGCCAAAACCGAGCATTAAATTCACCAAATATTCATCCTTTATCCAAAAATTACCAAAATTTCACAGATCTCATATTTTCATGTGTAGATCATCTCTGTGAAATTTCATGACTCAACTCTAAGTCTACCACAATCTGTCCAAATCTTACAAATCATACGAAAAACCGAACTACCTTGTGTTTCTAGCTTTAGATCGCAAAGATCTTGATTTCTAGCCTTTGCTAGCAACTAGATACAACACCTACAAGCACAACAACACCACACCAAGCAAGTTATACCCACAATCAAGCCATTTCTTTCATAATTTCGGTTAAGACATCAAAACAAAGATTTTAACCGTAAAAATTCGTTTTTGACTCTTTTAAATCCTTTCTTGGACCAAGATCCCTTGTATAACTTGTATACATCACTTGATCACGCAAGAATCGGTTTCATCTCGGGTTTTCACCCATTTTTCACTTGAAACTTCATTCTCTTGCAAACAACTTAAGATCATGGAATCAAAACTATGAATCAACCATTAAAACCATGTTTTTACCTTATGATTCTTGTTAAAAAACAAGGATTTGGATGAATGTTGAAGTGTGTTGAGAGGATTGTGGAGTTGGGAGCTTAGAAAAAAGAAAAATGAAATGTGTGTGTGTGATCCATGGACCGATCGGTCCATGTATGTGTGGGGGGGCCCACATCTCAAACCATGGCCACACATTTGGATTGTGTAATCCGGATAATGTTGTGGATAATCTGGTTCAGTTCGTTTTTCGGTTAAACACTTATTTCGGCTTAAAACGAGGCTAAAACGGTCGTTTTTCGGCTTAAAAATAAAATTTATATAAAACCAATTTAAAATCTTTAAAAACTTAAACCATGACATTTATTGACTCAACACATCATATTGTCGGTCATTGTGCATCTTTTTCGGCTTGATCGATTGTCTCTTGCTTGGTTTGATGTTAAAGGTTTCGTTTAACGTACCGACGTACTAATAAATTGAAATCCTTTTTCTGTGCTATAATTCACTTATCCCGAAGCCTTAATACTTCGTAAACCTTACTAAACATCATATATTTCATCTATGACGTAATCCCCGATTCGTTCGGGTTTCAATAACCGTTCATCGGTTAATCGTAATTCCAATACGACTAACTGTACATTCGAGTATAATTCGTACTGGGAACATTCTAATTCAATATCTCTTTTTAATGAATGACTTAACGAATTGATGTAACGAATTAAGGCTTATTCGTTATCTTCCCTTAACGAATTGGTATAACGAACTAAGACTAGTTCGTCAAACTTCCGCTAACGAATCAAGACTCATTCGTTAAGCTCCCGCTAACGAATTAGGTTTTGGTCAGAACATTCTCTGACATAAAACCCTAACCTTGTACCAGCCAACTCCGGCGCCGCCTTCGCCGGAAAACTGGGATCTCACCGGAAAAGCGAGATCTCGCTTATTTCACCACCATTTTCACCGTTTTTCGTCCCGTTCGATCCAGATCTGAGCTAGGGTGACCCCTAAGATCATCTTGGGTTCGGTTTATACCCGATTCTACCCGGATCTCGTGACTTTAACGGTTTAAAGGTGTCGGCTCATCGTTTCGCGAATAGATCTAACAGATTTGGATCTCTACAATATCATACTATCATTACCTCGAATCGATGCTGGGGTTTTCTTGTTGATTTCGGCTAGAGAGATAGGATGAGAATATGTGTGAAATGAATGAAAAAAAATGGGAATTTAAGGTTTATATAATTATGGATCATGGGCTTGAGCCCATGGTCTCTTCCTTCTTTCCTTCATAACCCAAGTTCATAACCCATATACATTACCCAACACTAGCCCGACCCATACTAACTCCTACTTTATTTATTATTTCCCACTAACTCGAGTAAACTTTCTCCCCAATATTAAATGATAAAATTAATACTATTTTTAAGAAATTTCGGGCTGTTACACCAACTAACCCTTCCTTTGAGTCACTAGAATAAAATAAACCTAAATTACGGTTCCTATTAGATACCGAAAAATATGTTTAATGCCATTCCAATGTCTTTAATAGGGGATGAACTGAATCTTGCCAACAAATTAACTGTAAAAGAAATGTTAGGTCTCGTACAGTTAGTATGATAATTAGCATTCCAATTGCAATGAGGTATGGTACTTCTGAACCAAGAACCTCCTCATTCTCTTCACAAGGGTGGAATGGATCATTGTTGACATTGATTGATCTAATAACCATTGGTGTACTTAAAGGGTTTTCCTTGTCCGTATTGAAATGTTTTAAGAGCTTTTCAATATAATTCGACTGGTGGACAAGTATTCCATTATTCATATTCTCAATCTGTAAACAAAGACAATATTTGGTTTTCCCAAGGTCTTTCATTTCAGATTCTTTCTTTAAATGAATGATCGTTTAATGGATTATGTTATGCGTCCCAATTATATTTAGATCATCAAAATATAAGGCTATGATCACAAATCCTGATGTTTTCTTCTTTAATAAAAACACATGGACCAATAAGATTATTTATATAGCCTTTACTTATTAGATAATCATTCAGACGATTGTACCACATCCTTCCAGATTGTTTCAACCCATATAAAGATCTTTGTAATTTTATTGGGGTTTGGAGCCAAATGCATTAGGCATTTTAAATCCTTTTGGAATTTTCATATACATGCCACTATCAAGTGATCCATACAAGTAAACTGTAACAACATCCATAAGACGCATTTCTAAAATACCAAGCTGATTAAATATCTAAACGTAATAACATCCATAATTGGAGAATATGTTTCTTCATAGTCAATTACTGGTCATCGAGAAAAACCTTGAGCTACGAGTGTCACTGCCAAGACCATAGTTAGGAAAAATTATCAATTTTACAAAAACACCATGATTCTTATATTATAATAGAGGGATAAAACCCATATTTATACAAACATAAATGTTTATAGGGTTAAACCCTAATTTTCAAAACACATTTCTTTAGAATGGTGACAAACCACTTACTTAAGCTGAAGGCCCGCATGCGTCATGCTAGTGTCAGTGTGTCACTAACAAGTCACCTAAAACATGTATAAAATATTTGATCAGCAGGATACTTGTGAGATCATTCATCTATAAATGATACATTTTATAGTTGGATCATTAAGATGTTTTTACATGTATTTGCTTACAAATTATCGAAAGGTACTTGTCACTCGACCTAGTCTGTGACTGTGGTCATATTAATTATTGGCTATCACTTTTCTAATAAGTAACGTGTAATAACCCATTAGGCATGCCTTGTATTAAAAACCACAAAATACCAGTAGTAACCATCATGTAAGTCTACATAGACTTAATCACTGTAATATTGTAATTAAAATCTTTTAAAATTTGTTTTGAAAGCATTTGGACTATCTCTCATGAGTTTAATAAGTTTAAAAATCATCAAAGCGCCACATTGCTTCCATCACACTTCGCCCGGTGCGCGTCGGGTGTTTCACACCCTCCGCTAGGATCACTGAGTGTGTCTTGTTATACAAGAATATTATCATATGATCTATCTTTCTTATAAAGAGCTTACTTGTAATTTAGCTATGTGGGACAAAAAATCACTTTCTTATTTATACCAAGGTAAAAACACTCAATTTTCCTTCCTCCACCAATGTGGGTTGAAACTAACTTCTTTTATTTTCTCCATTTTTCCTATTTGCTTATTATATTAAGGTTCGTTATAACAAGTCTAGCTTTGTGTCTTGTAACTTCATTTTCCTCATTACATTTCCTAAGAAAAACCCATTTATATCCTACAAGTTTTATTGACTTGGGTGTAACAACAATATACTCAAAAACCTTTCTATTGTTTAGTGAATTTAGTTCAGCTTGCCATCTTTCCATTTGGTCAAGTATTGTCGATTTTGACAATCATCTACAGATTTTTATTCAGGATCATCATTTTCTCCCATAATATCACATGCCATGGAATAAGAAAATATATCATCAATATTTTCCATTTCGTCTCGATTCCACATTATATGTGTTTGACCATAGTTGATTGAAAATTCTTTGTTGGAATCATTTATTTCTTCCTAGAGGAATGGTTATACCATTTTCTACTTCCTAAGGGCAGGTTTTTTGTCGTTCTTTATGTTTTGAACTGATTGGCTTACCATTTATTAAACGTTTCTGAGATTCATGAGGCATATCAACATTTTTTTTTTACTTGGAATCTCAACTCGAGTTGGATCATTAGCAGCTGGTATATGAGATTTAGTGACCCTGTTTATATTAGTGAATACATCAGGTAATTGATTTGCAATTTCTTGTAGATGTATTATCTTTTGAGCCTCTCTCTCTCACTTTGTTTGACCTTGGGTCTAGGTTTAAGAATGATGGAACACCCCATGATATATCACTTTATTGTGTTTTCATTTATCCCCTAATGCGGGGAATATTGCTTCATTAAAATGGGAATAAGAAAAACGTGTTGTAAATACATCACCTGTTAAAGGTTCAAGGTATCTTATGATGGAAGACATTTCATACCCAACATATATTCCCAACCTTCTTTGAGAACCCATTTCTTGTGCGTTGTGGTGGTGCAATAGAAACACATGTTACACCCTGAAAACCCTTAACTTAAACAGTGGAAGACTTATCTTAACGCGGTTGGGTTGTGACAGTTGTTGCTAGACAATTATAGTGAAATACACACACACACACACACACACACATATATATATATATTTGTTAAAAGTGGACTTTATTAAAATCAGAGTTTACACGTGTGCTAAAACACCAAGTCTTATTTAAATAACAAAAGTCCATCATGTTTTATTTATTAAAACTTCAAACTCGACACCTTCATCCTTCCCAATCTTCACAAAGCTTCCAGCCATCATTTACCTAAAAGACATATTAAACACATTTATCAACACGAATGTTGGCGAGTTGTCAAATAAACATTTATTTATATAAATTTCATGGTATAATAATTTAGCGACCATTATACACCAATTTGTTACCATAAGCAACAGTAGTATTTATTCCTCATCGTTCTTTAACAATGGTAATTAAAACCTTTAAATTTTACATATTATTTCTTAAACAAATTACACTAATTGTAAAGTAGCTAAGCTTACACAATCAAATCGATAACTCAAAACATACCAAACTCAAAATACTCCCACTTTTAACCCAACGCGAATGGAAGTGGGGGCGTCACCCCAATAGATCTGTCAATATTTTTGTGCCTTTATTTATTTCCGTTAACAGTTATTTAAAAAATTTTACTCATTCTACTATAATATAGTATGTAAAATAACATGCATTTAAATACAATATGCCTTTCCCCCAAAATAATATTTAAAATATTTAAAAACAAGGGGCTTTAAAAGAAACTCATGCTTTGACGATCGATTCCATATATACTTGTATCCTATAATAGCATATTTATATTTGATAAGTTCGGTTTGGATGACTCGTTGACGACTTTTATTTTTGTTTAATTCCAAATTCTAAGTTATTACACAAGCATACATGCACACGAAAATTTTTAACTTATATTCTTACTCATCAAACAATTTAGCAAACAAACAAGTAGTATTTAACATACGATTGAATATTATATTATATAATTATTATTTACAATAAAATAAATACAAATATTTTTAGTTTCTGGAATAAATAAATAATAAGAAAAATAATATAATTTTAAATATTGTTATGAATATAATGTCGATTTAGTTGGTTACGGTCACTTTTACTAGTTTCGTGTTTTATTGCGAATCGGTTAATATTTTTAGTGAAAATTTAATGTTTTAAATTTTTAAAACACTTTTTATATAAGTTTAGTTAATTTTCATTATTTATTTTAATAAAATAATTTGGTTTTTATTTTGGTTATTATTTTCTCAAAAACGACCGTTTTTAACGTTTTCGTGTCGGTGTTCGCGACACAAACCGTTTAGGATCTAATTTTGATATTCAATCATTTTCTTGTAAATTAACTTAGGTTTGTACAAGAACTTTATGACTTCAGTGGCTGGTATCATAAAATTTACAAATGTCGTGTCGGTTCACTTTAAAAGCTGAACTTTTCGACCGTTAGAGTTACCGACAAGTCCTTTAAGTCATATTATTTAAAATGAACTCTTTTTTATTCATAAATTATGCATAAAATAGCATATCATTCACTAATATATTCAGATTTAAATTATTTAGCATATATACATCATATCATCATCAAAGACAATCACATTTTAAACACTTTAACTATAAAGTTTCCATAAATAGTAACTTTATCATATTCATATTTTTCATATATATCAAGTTTTCAAAGATTATTGTTTATAACTCCAATTTAACATATTCAACTAGTTTCACAAAGATTTTAAATTACTAACATACCATTTGATTCTTGATTTTTCATTAGTTAACTAATAAAAGTTTCTATTATTAGTATATGATAAAACTGTTTAAATTTATTATTTTTTTAAACAACTTAACAATTTTTCACTTTTTGTTTATCCATAATATACAAATTATTAAACATTTATGTATTCAAGTATTAAATATCCATATTACTCTTAAAAACAAATTGTACACATCTAAAAGTTTCAGATTTCCAATAAATCATTTAATCCTAATTATGAGGTTTAATTACCATTAACCTCAGTTTTTCATATATCCTATGGTTTTTATAAATAACTACCAGGAGAGCCCGCGCGTTGCGGCGGGGACACAACGAGAATTCAGTATGTAGTGGTTCAGTTTGTTATGCTGGCCTTTTATGTACATATCATGAACGTCTAAAGTGTCGTTTGTTGTCATCTTTCTCGTTGACGGGTCATCCGTTAGATGGTCTTGATCTTGATCTACACAAAGTTGGAGCTGGTTATATATTTCAATCTATCTAGCTAAAAGACTAAGACTTGGCGGTTAGTAAATTAACCCATCAAGAATTTTTTTTTTATAATTTAGAAAAGGTATATATTATTATACAATAAATATGTTCAGTTTTAAAAATATAAAATGTAAAATATATAAAGAAAAAAAGAAGAAATGCTTAATTGAGCAATTAAGCACTTGGTATGTAAACATAATTGTAAAGAATTGCAAAAGCCTATTTTCAAACATTATTTTTGAAATCTAACTAATAAACATTGAATTCTTTAATCCAAATATAATAATACATAGTACTCGTCTAGAACAAAGGTACTCGTAGGATGCTATAAATAAAACGTGTTACCGCTACAAAGAGAATGAGTTGTTCATAAATAAATGCCAGAAAATATATAAGCTACTCATATTATTGACTTTTAAAGTCAAAAGGACGAAATTGTAGACATGTGATTTAAGGGGAAGATTGAAAATTTTTTTCATGAAGGTTTGTAATTCTAAGACTCGTTTGTAAAGCAAAATTAAAGGAAAATAAAACAAATACAAAAACACCTAATGCATCAAATGAAATTGTCAAAAAGGGACAAAAACACCTCACATATGTAGTTTGACTTGTAAAGACTCAAGTTTAATACATATAGCGTTATAAATGGTATCATTTTTAAAATAACATTAACACCAAAAAAAAAGAATAACAAAAAAAGGACACACACAACTGAACCAGCAAACAACTAACATGTACCATGACTATATCATGAAATCAAACAACACTCTAAAATCATACAAACATGTAACATCCTACTTTTGGTTATGATAATAAAATAAATTTCATCTATTTTATAGTGGGTCGTTATCTGTTTAGATAAATAGAATATGAGTTGGGCTAGTGTTGGGTTAAATGGATATGGGTTAAGGACTTGGGTTATGAAAGAAAGAAGGAAAGACCATGGGCTTAAGCCCATGATCCCTAAATATATAAACCATAATCACCATTTAATCCCTCATTTACACATATCCCTTACACCACCCAAAACACACACTTAAGCTCTCTCTCTAGCTGAAATCTCCAAGGAAAACCGATCCAGATCCAAGGTAATGATAGTATGATATTGTACGAGCTTAAATCCGTTAGATATGGTCACGAAACGACGAGCCGACACTGTTAAACCGTTTAAGTCACGAGATCCGGGCGGAATCGGTATAAACCGAACCTATGACGAGTTTAGGGGTCACCCTAGCTCAAATCGGGATCGAATGGGACAAAAAACGGTGAAAAACGAGTTAAACTCGTTTTTTGGCGAACCCGCGGCTGTCCGGCGGCTGCGCCGGAGAGGCGGCGTGTACGAGGAAGGGAATGTCAGAGAATGTTTCTGACATTCTCTGTCCTAACCTTAATTTGTTAGCGGAGGCCTAACGAACTAGCTTTGATTCGTGTACTGATTCGTTAAGGAAAGACTAACGAACTAGCTTTGATTCGTGTACTGATTCGTTAAGGAAAGACTAACGAACTAGCTTTGATTCGCGTATTGATTCGTTAAGGAAAGACTAACGAACTAGCTCCAGTTCGTTAAGTCCATTTCGTATGTTGACCAGTTCGTTATAAGGTCTAATTCGTTATGAGGACTAGTTCGCTATAAGGGGTCAATTCGCTAAGAAGTTCAATTCGTTAACCGGACCAAGCGAATAAGTCCAGTCCGCTATAAAGGCCAATTCGTTATGAAGTAACGAATTAGCCAATTCGTTGGGGAAGACAGGAGTAACGAATGAACCCTAATTCGTTAAAGAGCATATTAACGAACTAGACTTTGAAAGAATGACAGAAAGGTCCCTAGACTTAGTAAAGAATGATTCAGGACTAGGAGCTGCACCAAGACGGATTAGTTCGCCTTCGGGTTCTTAAGAAGAAAAGGAAGATCCCGGAGTTCTTTTCCTAGGTTGAGGAGATTGCTTTTACTTTCTTGTTAACCCTACCCGAAAGTGAGTGAGTGGTGGATTCAGAGAAAAGCTATTCTTCTTAGCAGTTTCACAAGTGAATGGAACGATTCTCCCCCCGAGGGTGACTTCACTACCTGGATCCTCATCTCTTGAACTCGTTCTGGCAGCTAGTTTAATGGCACCGGCATCTCATCTAGTCTAGATCGATTCCCTAAGAGCTTCTTCTCTAGCAGGCGATTTGGCCCATTTTCTCTTTCCTGGTAATAAGGAAATTTCCCTATCACGACCGCCTTCCTTTATTCGGAATTCATTCGTCTCAAAAGAAAGAGCTAGCGAACCACACCAATTCCATTCCAATTATCTCTGACAGAGCAGGATAGCTGCCATCAACCCTTTAGAGCGAGGGCCCTCCGAGACCAATGCAGAAGGAATAAGAGCCTTTATGCCTTGAGCCTTGAGCGAAATCATTGACCTTGCGCCTGGTTTGATTAGGACATTGCCGCATTTCATCTCAAAGAGGATCTAACTCTTTCTTTCCGGCTTAGCCGAACTACTTCGGATCAATTCACTCTTTCTTTATCGCAAGCAAATAGCCAAACAGCTGACGAAAGAGCACCGTCTTCTCTTATTCCTGAAAACATCTTCAGAGCAGTTATTACAAAAAGACTAGCATCTCTAACAGGAAAAGCAAGGAAAGACCTCCCCTTTGGTTTGGTGGCCTCCTTCCTGAGAAGAGTGAAAGTAGAATCAGAATCAGACTCTTGGACGTTGGATCTTGCCTAAATCTATTTCCATTGAGTGGGGTAAGTCTCAAAAAGCATTTCACCGACACTCAGCCCTTCTCTCCTTACTCCAAGAGCCAAAACAGCCTCTATTCCTTCAACAGCGGTTTGGCCTTTTTCTAATCCTACAGCCCTTTAAGTCATATTATTTAAAATGAACTCTTTTTTATTCATAAATTATGCATAAAATAGCATATCATTCACTAATATATTCACATTTAAATTATTTAGCATATATACATCATATCATCATCAAAGACAATCACATTTTAAACACTTTAACTATAAAGTTTCCATAAATAGTAACTTTATCATATTCATATTTTTCATATATATCAAGTTTTCAAAGATTATTGTTTATAACTCCAATTTAACATATTCAACTTGTTTCACAAAGATTTTAAATTACTAACATACCATTTGATTCTTGATTTTTCATTAGTTAACTAATAAAAGTTTCTATTATTAGTATATGATAAAACTGTTTAAATTTATTATTTTTTTAAACAACTTAACAATTTTTCACTTTTTGTTTATCCATAATATACAAATTATTAAACATTTATGTATTCAAGTATTAAATATCTATGTTACTCTTAAAAACAAATTGTACACATCTAAAAGTTTCAGATTTCCAATAAATCATTTAATCCTAATTATGAGGTTTAATTACCATTAACCTCAGTTTTTCATATATCCTATGGTTTTTATAAATAACTACCAAGAGAGCCCGCGCGTTGCGGCGGGGACACAACGAGAATTCAGTATGTAGTGGTTCAGTTTGTTATGCTGGCCTTTTATGTACATATCATGAACGTCTAAAATGTCGTTTGTTGTCATCTTTCTCGTTGACGGGTCATCCTTTAGATGGTCTTGATCTTGATCTACACAAAGTTGGAGCTGGTTATATATTTCAATCTATCTAGCTAAAAGACTAAGACTTGGCGGTTAGTAAATTAACCCATCAAGAATTTTTTTTTTATAATTTAGAAAAGGTATATATTATTATACAATAAATATGTTCAGTTTTAAAAATATAAAATGTAAAATATATAAAGAAAAAAAGAAGAAATGCTTAATTGAGCAATTAAGCACTTGGTATGTAAACATAATTGTAAAGAATTGCAAAAGCCTATTTTCAAACATTATTTTTGAAATCTAACTAATAAACAGTGAATTCTTTAATCCAAATATAATAATACATAGTACTCGTCTAGAACAAAGGTACTCATAGGATGCTATAAATAAAACGTGTTACCGCTACAAAGAGAATGAGTTGTTCATAAATAAATGCCAGAAAATATATAAGCTACTCATATTATTGACTTTTAAAGTCAAAAGGACGAAATTGTAGACATGTGATTTAAGGGGAAGATTGAAATTTTTTTTCATGAAGGTTTGTAATTCTAAGACTCGTTTGTAAAGCAAAATTAAAGGAAAATAAAACAAATACAAAAACACCTAATGCATCAAATGAAATTGTCAAAAAGGGACAAAAACACCTCACATATGTAGTTTGACTTGTAAAGACTCAAGTTTAATACATATAGCGTTATAAATGGTATCATTTTTAAAATAACATTAACACCAAAAAAAAAAGAATAACAAAAAAAGGACACACACAACTGAACCAGCAAACAACTAACATGTACCATGACTATATCATGAAATCAAACAACACTCTAAAATCATACAAACATGTAACATCCTACTTTTGGTTATGATAATAAAATAAATTTCATCTATTTTATAGTGGGTCGTTATCTGTTTAGATAAATATAATATGAGTTGGGCTAGTGTTGGGTTAAATGGATATGGGTTAAGGACTTGGGTTATGAAAGAAAGAAGGAAAGACCATGGGCTTAAGCCCATGATCCCTAAATATATAAACCATAATCACCATTTAATCCCTCATTTACACATATCCCTTATACCACCCAAAACACACACTTAAGCTCTCTCTCTAGCTGAAATCTCCAAGGAAAACCGATCCAGATCCAAGGTAATGATAGTATGATATTGTACGAGCTTAAATCCGTTAGATATGGTCACGAAACGACGAGCCGACACTGTTAAACTGTTTAAGTCACGAGATCCGGGCGGAATCGGTATAAACCGAACCTATGACGAGTTTAGGGGTCACCCTAGCTCAAATCGGGATCGAATGGGACAAAAAATGGTGAAAAACGAGTTAAACTCGTTTTTCAGGCGAACCCGCGGCTGTCCGGCGGCTGCGCCGGAGAGGCGGCGTGTACGAGGAAGGGAATGTCAGAGAATGTTTCTGACATTCTCTGTCCTAACCTTAATTTGTTAGCGGAGGCCTAACGAACTAGCTTTGATTCGTGTACTGATTCGTTAAGGAAAGACTAACGAACTAGCTTTGATTCGTGTACTGATTCGTTAAGGAAAGACTAACGAACTAGCTTTGATTCGTGTATTGATTCGTTAAGGAAAGACTAACGGACTAGCTCCAGTTCGTTAAGTCCATTTCGTATGTTGACCAGTTCGTTATAAGGTCTAATTCGTTATGAGGACTAGTTCGCTATAAGGGGTCAATTCGCTAAGAAGTTCAATTCGTTAACCGGACCAAGCGAATAAGGTCCATTCCGCTATAAAGGCCAATTCGTTATGAAGTAACGAATTAGCCAATTCGTTGTGGAAGACAGGAGTAACGAATGAACCCCAATTCGTTAAAGAGCATATTAACGAACTAGACTTTGAAAGAATGACATAAAGGTCCCTAGACATAGAAAAGAATGATTCAGGACTAGGAGCTGCACCAAGACGGATTAGTTCGCCTTCGGGTTCTTAAGAAGAAAAAGAAGATCCCGGAGTTCTTTTTCTAGGTTGAGGAGATTGCTTTTACTTTCTTGTTAACCCTACCCGAAAGTGAGTGAGTGGTGGATTCAGAGAAAAGCTATTCTTCTTAGCAGTTTCACAAGTGAATGGAACGATTCTCCCCCCGAGGGTGACTTCACTACCTGGATCCTCATCTCTTGAACTCGTTCTGGCAGCTAGTTTAATGGCACCGGCATCTCATCTAGTCTAGATCGATTCCCTAATAGCTTCTTCTCTAGCAGGCGATTTGGCCCATTTTCTCTTTCCTGGTAATAAGGAAATTTCCCTATCACGACCGCCTTCCTTTATTCGGAATTCATTCGTCTCAAAAGAAAGAGCTAGCGAACCACACCAATTCCATTCCAATTATCTCTGAGAGAGTAGGATAGCTGCCATCAACCCTTTAGAGCGAGGGCCCTCCGAGACCAATGCAGAAGGAATAAGAGCCTTTATGCCATGAGCCTTGAGCGAAATCATTGACCTTGCGCCTGGTTTGATTAGGACATTGCCGCATTTCATCTCAAAGAGGATCTAACTCTTTCTTTCCGGCTTAGCCGAACTACTTCGGATCAATTCACTCTTTCTTTATCGCAAGCAAATAGCCAAACAGCTGACGAAAGATATTTCTAGTTGGATGAAAAGATCGCTCCTAAATGAAGTCTCTCTTACAGTTCAAGAGTATCGAAAGGCTCTTAGCACGGGAAGGGGATTTTACTTTTTAGAAGGAGATAAACTACCTAGATCTTTGTATGTATGGGTCTCTTTAATTGAAGATAGGAAAAATACATCGGTAGGGGAGCGTTCCGCCTTAGAGTGAAGCAAGAAGAACATCTTACTCAACAAGAGTATTGGAAGAGATGCGCCTTCGGGACTTCCCTTTTAGCGTGGGAGTAGAGAAGGAAAAGGAGAATCTGAGTCATATAATAAGTTAAGGGGAACTATAAGGCGATTGAATTTATTTCAGTTTAGTCGATATGAAAGCTTGCAGAGCTAATATCGCATTTGAAAGTGAGATATCACTATTGATTGATTGATAGAAAGCCCTATTGTAGACTAATAGCTCTAGCTTTCGATTCCTCCACACTTCCATTTGTTAGGAAGAGCTATTATTCATAGTATACAAAGTATACTTTATTTCCCACTTCAAGCGAAGTCGAGGACCTTTCCTCATTGGCCTTCGGCTTCAGCAAATTGATCTGGGACCTTGTTTCGGCATAAGGACCAAGCCTTCGAGAGTCATCCTTCTTGCTACTTTGTTTTGTTAGAGGGGGTTCTTTATACTCTCGGAACAAGGCTGTTGGTTGTTTGTCAGTCAGGCATGTCTGTGCTGTGACTGGGAGGTCGAAGCTAAGACGTGGAACAGGTCTCCCATCAGCCAGTTACTTTATTTTGTTACTAATCCCCAGTGGACAATGCTGCGCCAGAGTGAAAAAGAAGAAAATAAAATAAATAAAAGAGAAGTAGGTTTTGGAAGGACCAACGGGAATGGAGGAGAAGCCCTGTCAGGAGGTGTTATGCGCAGACCACTCAATATTTTGGAAACTGGGTCCGCTGGGGCGGGTTCTTTGGTTAGCACACCAAGGCTTCTGGCTGATCTAGTCTCACTGGAGAGTTTTTACTTCGAGGGAGGCGAAAGGCCCAATGAAAGAGTAAGAAAAAGATGTGAACATGAAGACAGAGGTTACCCTAAAGCTCGTGGGAGTTTCCCTGGTGAAAAGGAAAGCCCAATAACGGCTTCGGTAGAGAACCCAACTCTTTTCCTTTTACCACAAAAACTTCCCTGAAGTCAGTCCGGTCATTCCATACAACGAAGCTAGCGAACTAAGGCAGCACCCGACGGAACTTTAGTCTTTTTATTCTATTAGTAGCATGGCCGTTAAAAGCAAGGGATAAAGAAAGGCTGCGCGGATGACGATGCTATCATAAGAGAGGACCAGACAGTTCCCGGTTCCGAAAGCAATAATCTATTTTTTTACTCCACCGCAACTACCGAGAGCTCTTCCTTTATTCGCCGCAGGAAGAAATTCTAACTATGCTACCTTCTAACGATAGGCCTGGAATCCGAGCTCCTAGGCAAAAGCTTGAAGCTTGAAGACAGAAAGAGAATATATTAACGGGATGCTTTATAGTCAAAGTTGCGCCTAATGCTTAATCTAACTATTAGGTACTATATTAGAGAAAGACTCAATCTGCCCAATACTATACGCTAGGAAGAACTTTATTAGGGTAGTAGCCCAGCTCTTGAAGGGGGAAGCACATAACTAATAGGGTTCAGGCTTATACGATTCATGTTATCCCCCCGAAGATTAGAAAGAAATAAGGGTCGAAGTTTAGTCCGCTCACAGCAGTTCTACCTATAGAAAGGATCATGAAAGAGGCGATCAGAATAGTACTCGAATCCATTTACAATCCCGAGTTTCCAGACACATCGCACTTCCGCTCGGGTCGAGGCTGCCACTCGGCCCTAAGATGGATCAAAGAAGAGTGGGGAACCTCTCGCTGGTTTTTGGAATTCGACATCAGGAAGTGTTTTCACACCATCGACTGACATCGACT